>NW_022594115.1:0-1512 GCF_004348235.1 Phoca vitulina
AGGAACTCTGTGTTCTCTGCATCTGCATCATCACATGAGTAACCGTAAAGCCGGCCAGGTATTGCACACCTTTTTTGGAGGGAAGCGAGTCAGCATTCTTTAAATGTCATGGAAAACTATGGAATAAAGTCATGTTGAAGGTGGTGAGACAGGAAAGCCACAGTTGACAGGTGAGTGGCAGCCTGGCTGGTCACCTCCCTTGAGTGACACTGTGGGCAGCGCCCTGCCTAGAAAGGTGCTGATAACATACTCGGGGTGTAGTCAGTGCCTGTCTGGGTAGAGTGACGCTCTACAAGCACAGCATTCCTGGTGGCCTTGGGACCAGTTAGGATGGTGGACATGCTGTTTCCCGGTGCCTTCTGCTTAGAAGTAAGGAGCGAGTGCCCTGGGAGGCGCGTGGATCTCAGCCTTCCTGAAGCTGATTTCCATGTTTCATTTCTGTCAGTGTGAACACCTCAAGGGAGAGAAGAAAATACTTCCTATGATGATAAGGGGCTACTCCATGAGGGGAAGTATGAAGTCGGAGGGCAGTGAATGTGCATTTTTGTAGCATTATTAAAATCCTGTTGGTAAATTCCTCATGATGTCTTATGCAAGGAGAAGAAAACTACATTTCTCAATGCGAGGGGGACTGCTCCCATCCTTCCCCGTGAGCCACGCCGAGTGCAGTGTCCTACTCAAGAGGGGCTGAGTACGCTACAGCTGATTAGTGCCTGTCTGGGTAGAGAGGATACACAAATATATTAAGAAAAAAGCTCATTGACAGTGTCCATCAAATCGAGGTTGAGGAAGGAGATGCTCGTGTTTCGAGTTTCTGAACTTGAAACCAGGAGCAGCCTGGGGTCCGGTCAGGGGTATCCTTAAGATGGTTTCCATGTTCCATTTTTAACCATGAGAACAGCTACGGGTTAGAGATGATGAGGAAACTTTATGAAGAATGAGAAAAACCGAGAACAAGCTTCCTGTCTCTGGGCCCTCCTCATCCTCCACACAAATGTAGAGAAGGTGAGGGCTTCCCCCCTGAGGGAGGGATACAACTTGGAGACAGTATCCTGGAACGGTGTACAGTGGTTCAGGAATCTCGAGTATAGCCCTCCCATTTTGGTGGAGGGAGAGAAGAATGCTCCCGTTAAGCCTGTGAGGCAGATTTGGCTGGTTCTTCATCGATCCATACTGTGTGCAGTGCCCTACTCAGACTCATGGGCATTGCAGAGAATACCTTGTAATGTCTGCCTTTCTGAGTAGAGTAACGCTCACCGATACCATCGTGTGCCAGAGTTAGCCTTCCAGACTGTGACTGGCCTGCAGCTGTATGTGATCCTGAGCTGTGTGCCTCATACCCAGGAGGCCTTTGTCTGCTGCCTGGTTCTGATCCTGGGTCTCCTCAAGATGGTCTGTCTCACTTGTCCATTTGAACATTGTGATTTCCTCCAGCTTGGAGAAGATGAAGACCCTTCATTATAGAAGAAGAACCACAGGAAGAAGCTTTTCTCTCACTGGCTCTTCCTCATC
>NW_022594116.1:0-1512 GCF_004348235.1 Phoca vitulina
GATGAGGAAGAGCCAGTGAGAGAAAAGCTTCTTCCTGTGGTTCTTCTTCTATAATGAAGGGTCTTCATCTTCTCCAAGCTGGAGGAAATCACAATGTTCAAATGGACAAGTGAGACAGACCATCTTGAGGAGACCCAGGATCAGAACCAGGCAGCAGACAAAGGCCTCCTGGGTATGAGGCACACAGCTCAGGATCACATACAGCTGCAGGCCAGTCACAGTCTGGAAGGCTAACTCTGGCACACGATGGTATCGGTGAGCGTTACTCTACTCAGAAAGGCAGACATTACAAGGTATTCTCTGCAATGCCCATGAGTCTGAGTAGGGCACTGCACACAGTATGGATCGATGAAGAACCAGCCAAATCTGCCTCACAGGCTTAACGGGAGCATTCTTCTCTCCCTCCACCAAAATGGGAGGGCTATACTCGAGATTCCTGAACCACTGTACACCGTTCCAGGATACTGTCTCCAAGTTGTATCCCTCCCTCAGGGGGGAAGCCCTCACCTTCTCTACATTTGTGTGGAGGATGAGGAGGGCCCAGAGACAGGAAGCTTGTTCTCGGTTTTTCTCATTCTTCATAAAGTTTCCTCATCATCTCTAACCCGTAGCTGTTCTCATGGTTAAAAATGGAACATGGAAACCATCTTAAGGATACCCCTGACCGGACCCCAGGCTGCTCCTGGTTTCAAGTTCAGAAACTCGAAACACGAGCATCTCCTTCCTCAACCTCGATTTGATGGACACTGTCAATGAGCTTTTTTCTTAATATATTTGTGTATCCTCTCTACCCAGACAGGCACTAATCAGCTGTAGCGTACTCAGCCCCTCTTGAGTAGGACACTGCACTCGGCGTGGCTCACGGGGAAGGATGGGAGTAGTCCCCCTCGCATTGAGAAATGTAGTTTTCTTCTCCTTGCATAAGACATCATGAGGAATTTACCAACAGGATTTTAATAATGCTACAAAAATGCACATTCACTGCCCTCCGACTTCATACTTCCCCTCATGGAGTAGCCCCTTATCATCATAGGAAGTATTCTCTTCTCTCCCTTGAGGTGTTCACATTGACAGAAATGAAACATGGAAATCAGCTTCAGGAAGGCTGAGATCCATGCGCCTCCCAGGGCACTCGCTCCTTACTTCCAAGCAGAAGGCACCGGGAAACAGCATGTCCACCATCCTAACTGGTCCCAAGGCCACCAGGAATGCTGTGCTTGTAGAGCGTCACTCTACCCAGACAGGCACTGACTACACCCCGAGTATGTTATCAGCACCTTTCTAGGCAGGGCGCTGCCCACAGTGTCACTCAAGGGAGGTGACCAGCCAGGCTGCCACTCACCTGTCAACTGTGGCTTTCCTGTCTCACCACCTTCAACATGACTTTATTCCATAGTTTTCCATGACATTTAAAGAATGCTGACTCGCTTCCCTCCAAAAAAGGTGTGCAATACCTGGCCGGCTTTACGGTTACTCATGTGATGATGCAGATGCAGAGAACACAGAGTTCCT
>NW_022594117.1:0-1511 GCF_004348235.1 Phoca vitulina
TACCACCTCACACCAGTCAGAATGGCTAAAATTAACAAGTCAGGAAATGACAGATGTTGGCGGGGATGCGGAGAAAGGGGAACCCTCCTACACTGTTGGTGGGAATGCAAGCTGGTGCAGCCACTCTGGAAAACAGTATGGAGGTTCCTCAAAAAGTTGAAAATAGAGCTACCATACAATCCAGCAATTGCACTACTGGGTATTTACCCCAAAGATACAAAAGTAGGGACCCGAAAGGGTACGTGCACCCCGATGTTTATAGCAGCAATGTCCACAATAGCCAAACTGTGGAAAGAGCCAAGATGTCCATCAACAGATGAATGGATAAAGAAGATGTGGTATATATATACAATGGAATATTATGCAGCCATCAAAAGGAATGAGATCTTGCCATTTGCAACGACGTGGATGGAACTGGAGGGTATTATGCTGAGCGAAATAAGTCAAACAGAGAAAGACATGTATCATATGACCTCACTGATATGAGGAATTCTTAATCTCAGGAAACAAACTGAGGCTTGCTGGAGTGGGGGGTGGGGTGGGAGGGATGGGGTGACTGGGTGATGGACACTGGGGAGGGTATGTGCTCTGGTAAGCGCTGTGAATTGTGCAAGACTGTTGAATCTCAGATCTGTACCTCTGAAACAAATAATGCAATATATGTTAAGAAAGAAAAAAAGAAGAAGAAGAATGTAGCAGGAGGGGAAGAATGAAGGGGGTGAAATCGGAGGGGGAGAAGAACCATGAGAGACGAAGGACTCTGAAAAACAAACTGAGGGTTCTAGAGGGGAGGGGGGTGGGAGGATGGGTTAGCCTGGTGATGGGTATTGAGGAGGGCACGTTCTGCATGGAGCACTGGGTGTTATGCACAAACAATGAATCATGGAACACTATATCTAAAACTAATGATGTAATGTATAGGGATTAACATAACAATAAAAAATTTTAAAAAAAATATGAATTTGGGGGTGGCGGGTGTTATACAAACATTTAGCTTATAGCACCTAGTCTCCAACTCAGATCACCAGAACTGGGTGATGGACAGAGGAAAAAAGGAGCCCATTGACCATTTTTAACCCTTAGATCCAATTAAATAAGATGTATAAAACTATTATGTTGCTGGTGGATATAAAAGTATAAAACACAGTTCGTAAGGAGCATGTGATGTAAAGCCATATGTAAATAAAATAAAGATATGAAATAGTGTAGGTATAAGTTTCAGAGTTCAGAGGAGAGAGAGATTAATATTAATTGCAGGCATCAGAAGAAGACTTAAGGGGCGCCTGGGTGGCTCAGTCATTAAGCGTCTGCCTTCAGCTCAGGTCATGATCCTGGGTCCTAGGATGGAGCCCCACATCGGGCTCCCTGCTCAGCGGGAAGCCTGCTTCTCCCTCCCCCACTCCCCCTGCTTGTGTTCCCTTTCTCGCTATGTCTCTCTCTGTCAAATAAGTAAATAAAATCTTAAAAAAAAAAAAAAAAAAAGAAGACTTAATGAAGGAAATAAGACTAGC
>NW_022594118.1:0-1510 GCF_004348235.1 Phoca vitulina
TACCACCTCACACCAGTCAGAATGGCTAAAATTAACAAGTCAGGAAATGACAGATGTTGGCGGGGATGCGGAGAAAGGGGAACCCTCCTACACTGTTGGTGGGAATGCAAGCTGGTGCAGCCACTCTGGAAAACAGTATGGAGGTTCCTCAAAAAGTTGAAAATAGAGCTACCATACAATCCAGCAATTGCACTACTGGGTATTTACCCCAAAGATACAAAAGTAGGGACCCGAAAGGGTACGTGCACCCCGATGTTTATAGCAGCAATGTCCACAATAGCCAAACTGTGGAAAGAGCCAAGATGTCCATCAACAGATGAATGGATAAAGAAGATGTGGTATATATATACAATGGAATATTATGCAGCCATCAAAAGGAATGAGATCTTGCCATTTGCAACGACGTGGATGGAACTGGAGGGTATTATGCTGAGCGAAATAAGTCAAACAGAGAAAGACATGTATCATATGACCTCACTGATATGAGGAATTCTTAATCTCAGGAAACAAACTGAGGCTTGCTGGAGTGGGGGGTGGGGTGGGAGGGATGGGGTGACTGGGTGATGGACACTGGGGAGGGTATGTGCTCTGGTAAGCGCTGTGAATTGTGCAAGACTGTTGAATCTCAGATCTGTACCTCTGAAACAAATAATGCAATATATGTTAAGAAAGAAAAAAAGAAGAAGAAGAATGTAGCAGGAGGGGAAGAATGAAGGGGGTGAAATCGGAGGGGGAGAAGAACCATGAGAGACGAAGGACTCTGAAAAACAAACTGAGGGTTCTAGAGGGGAGGGGGGTGGGAGGATGGGTTAGCCTGGTGATGGGTATTGAGGAGGGCACGTTCTGCATGGAGCACTGGGTGTTATGCACAAACAATGAATCATGGAACACTATATCTAAAACTAATGATGTAATGTATAGGGATTAACATAACAATAAAAAATTTTAAAAAAAATATGAATTTGGGGGTGGCGGGTGTTATACAAACATTTAGCTTATAGCACCTAGTCTCCAACTCAGATCACCAGAACTGGGTGATGGACAGAGGAAAAAAGGAGCCCATTGACCATTTTTAACCCTTAGATCCAATTAAATAAGATGTATAAAACTATTATGTTGCTGGTGGATATAAAAGTATAAAACACAGTTCGTAAGGAGCATGTGATGTAAAGCCATATGTAAATAAAATAAAGATATGAAATAGTGTAGGTATAAGTTTCAGAGTTCAGAGGAGAGAGAGATTAATATTAATTGCAGGCATCAGAAGAAGACTTAAGGGGCGCCTGGGTGGCTCAGTCATTAAGCGTCTGCCTTCAGCTCAGGTCATGATCCTGGGTCCTAGGATGGAGCCCCACATCGGGCTCCCTGCTCAGCGGGAAGCCTGCTTCTCCCTCCCCCACTCCCCCTGCTTGTGTTCCCTTTCTCGCTATGTCTCTCTCTGTCAAATAAGTAAATAAAATCTTAAAAAAAAAAAAAAAAAAGAAGACTTAATGAAGGAAATAAGACTAGC
>NW_022594119.1:0-1509 GCF_004348235.1 Phoca vitulina
ACAGTATGGAGGTTCCTCAAAAAGTTGAAAATAGAGCTACCATATGACCCAGCAATTGCACTACTGGGTATTTACCCCAAAGATACAAGTGTAGGGATCCGAAGGGGTACGTGCACCCTGATGCTTTATAGCAGCAATGTCCACAATAGCCAAACTGTGGAAAGAGCCAAGATGTTCATCGACAGATGAATGGATAAAGAAGAAATGGTATATATACACAATGGAATATTATGCAGCCATCAAAAGGAATGAAATCTTGCCATTTGCAACGACGTGGATGGAACTGGAGGATGTTATGCTGAGTGAAATAAGTTAATCAGAGAAAGACATGTATCATATGACCTCACTGATATGAGGAATTCTTAATCTCAGGAAACAAACTGAGGGTTGCTGGAGTGGTGGGGGGTGGGGGGGGATAGGGTGGCTGGGTGATAGACATTGGGGAGGGTATGTGCTATGGTGAGCGCTGTGAATTGTGTAAGACTGTTGAATCACAGATCTGTACCTCTGAAACAAATAATACATTATATGTTAAAAAAAAAAACTAATGATGTAATGTATGGTGATTAACATAACATAATAAAAAAAAAGTATATAATGAAAAAAAATAAAAGAGAGAACCAGAAACACAGGTTATAGTCCCACTTACGACATTTAACAGAATCGTGACCTTGAACACATCACTTTGCTTCTCTCTTAGAGCTTTTGGTCTCTGAGTTCCACTGTCTCACTAAGGTTTTGATCAATTCAGTAATTCAATCATCAGTTGTAGTTTTTACAAAATGATTCACTTAGAAGTGCTCTGAAACAGTTTGTTGATTAAACATTCTCCAACCCTGGCCATCTTGTTAACTCTATTCATTCAGTCAGCAAATAGTAAACTTCAGCCCACAGTGTGTAAGAATGAAGCCAGGGCTTCTG
This sequence comes from Phoca vitulina, assembly GCF_004348235.1. Taxonomy (NCBI): domain Eukaryota; kingdom Metazoa; phylum Chordata; class Mammalia; order Carnivora; family Phocidae; genus Phoca; species Phoca vitulina. The sequence continues at coordinate 922 of NW_022594119.1, forward strand.
CTGAACCAGCTCCGGTGAAATCTGCTCGAGCAACACTGTTAAATACCCAAGTTTGAAAGTCTCCAAAGATTCCAGAGTTGGAGTCACTTACATTCTTATGGCACTGGGAGTGCGGAGGCTATAAGTATAGACCACCATAGATGTTAGTGAGGTCTACATTTCTCAAGTTCAAAAAATGAGAAAGTTCAGAGGCTAAAAGTAGAAAACAAAGAAGAGTTTTCAGAAGGTCCTTAAGTTTATAATTCAGACTTCCTAAGAAAGGCTGGAGGGAAGAGATAGAATACTGCAAAAGTATGGAGAAACTACAATAAAGGTTGTTTGTTGTTGTTGTTTTTTTAAATTTTTTTATTGTTATGTTAATCCCCATACATTACATCATTAGTTTTAGATATAGTGTTCCATGATTCATTGTTTGTGCATAACACCCAGTTCTCCATGCAGAACGTGCCCTCCTCAATACCCATCACCAGGCTAACCCATCCTCCCAACCCCCTCCCCTCTAGAACCCTCAGTTTGTTTTTCAGAGTCCATTGTCTCTCATGGTTCTTCTCCCCCTCCGATTTCCCCCCCTTCATGCTTCCCCTCCTG
>NW_022594120.1:0-1509 GCF_004348235.1 Phoca vitulina
AGGGACCTGTGGGGGACACGGTGACAGGCAGTGAGCCACATCCTCAGGGAGACGCCCTGGTACCCTCCACAATCCTTCTGTCCCTGTGCCCATGTCCTGAGGCTACAACAGTCCACACAGAGATCAGTCCCAGGAGGATCCAAGGGCTGGGCAGCCCCACACAAGAGACCATGCCTGTGACCCTCAGGCTAACAATTGCCCTTGAGACAGGATGTGGACATGGAGAGGGCCTGGCTATTGGAGTGACAGGAGGGAGACCCTAGGGAGCAGGCAGGACCTGGGCCAGGGAAAGAGTTCTACCTAAGCCCTCCCCATTGCGGGTTACCCTGTCTGTCGACCAGAAATCAGTGCCGGGGTTATTTATCTGATGTCTGCTCCCCATGAGCAGTGTTTCCCATGAGGGATCGGAAATGTGTGCTTTAGTCCCAGGGAGGATCTGGCACCTGTGCGGTGCCTCCAAAACCTTGGCCTTGAAATTCAGGGGTTCATGATGGAGGGAATGAATGACCCCACTCACCTCTCGGCTCCCTTAGGGGCCTGGTCTTCAACAGATGATTCTCTGGCAAGAGCCTGGAAGGGGAAAGGGCTGCAGAAAAGGAAGCCCAGGGGTCCACAGAGCACCTGACTGACCTGGGCCGGGTCCTGAAGGCCCCCTTTGCAAAATATTTGCACTTGCTTTTCCCTGTCTCTGGAGCCCGATTTCCACAGATACCTGAGTGATGGCTCCCCAAATCCTACAGGTCTGCAGGGAAATGTCCTCTCACCGGCCAGGCCTCCCTGATCATTGTGTATTAAATAGCAATCCCACCACCCTGAAACTCTCCCACACATACTCTCCCCGACCCATGTGTCCTATTTCCTTCAAGCATTCATCGAGAACTGGCATTACTTCTATTGATGAATGTGTTGACTTCTTCACTGTGTGAATTTCCCAACTATTGTCAGAGCAGGCTTGTGTCTAGGTGGCCCAGGACTGTATCCCTAGAAGAGCACCTGGCACTTGGTAGGACTTCCACAATTCGGCGTGGAGTTGGTAAATAAGTGCAGGACCTAGGCCAAGACAGTCACACCCACATTCCTCAGCCCTCCGCGTTGCCTAGAAATCACCCAGGTGTCAAAGGTCTCCAGTTGCTAGCCCCTTACCCAGGATGTTGTCTGGGATTGGGGGTCTCCTGCAGAGTCGCCGTGCCCCACGTGGGGACTGGCAGGGTCCTGTGAAGACCTGGGGTGCTGGTGGGCCTCACGGAGCTGGGGCCTGCAGTGAGGATTGAGGGAGAAGCCTGTGTCAGGCCAGCTGTCCTCCCCTGGGCTCTCCCACTCTCTGTCAGCTGTGTGGCTCCGACTCACCTAGTCCTGGTCACTCAGGCCATCTGGACAGATGTCCTGGCTCCACATCCCCCCACAGCCACACCCAGTCTGACTGGCACTCTGGCCCTCCCCTGGCCCCTTCTCCAGGTGCACCCTGGCCAGGTGGGCGATTTCAGAGGCAGAGTCGTCCTGCTCACCGGG
>NW_022594121.1:0-1507 GCF_004348235.1 Phoca vitulina
GCCACTTCCCTGTCTTCCCTCCAGGCCCGGGGTGGGACCGCCTGCCCCTGTGGATGGAGGCTGGGAGCCCCCTCCTTGGTCCTGCCCTCCTCCCTGCTGCAGCTGGGGACTGTCCCCTGGCCTCCTCCTCCGCACCGTGTGGGAGAAGCGCTCCTGCCTGGCATCTTCCCTGGTCCATCAGGCACTCTGTCCTCTGTGCACAAGATCAAGGAGCCTGTCCTCTCTTTACACATTGCACACACACGTTGTTTCTTTTCAGTAATTTATTTATCTACAAGCAATTTTTTAAATTCTCAATTCTAGGTTTACGTTTTCAGGTAGTCACAAAACAACTACAGTAGTCTAGATTCTGCATCCTGGGGTATGTGCGTGTGCACGCGTCCACGTGCATGGGAGTGTATGCTTGTCATCGGGAGAAAACTTTGTATTTCGACTGCATAAAATTCATAAATGTTAAACAACAAACAGTATTTTAAACAGAACAACAAAGATTAAGAAGAACAAAAAATGGCAGAACAAGGAAGAAATGGTTGCAAATTCCTCAGTTTTCCTATCTATACATTTAAGACTAAACCAATGCAATGAATTTTGGACTAAACTATGAATTCAGGACTAAAATATGAATTTGGAACTAAAGTTTGGATTTACGACTAAAATTTGAATTTAGGACTAAAATATGAGTTAGGACTAAAATTTAATTTAGGACTACACTAACTATTTTATACAGTTTGAGTGGGATGTTTTGTTTAAGTTTTTTCTCTGTCTCTCTCTCTCTTTTTCAGGCAATCACATTTTATTCCCATAAATACTGAGTTATTTCGGCGGAACTGTAACCCTAGTCCTAGAGCACAGAAATGGTCTTGTTTGAAAGTCTCTATCCATGTCCACGATAGAGGATGTCTTCAGTCCCGGAGGCATTAATTTCAATCCGAACACCATACCTACAGCAGAGAGTTCTAAAGCGTCCGGCGGGGAAGCTATGTCTTCATGACAATGTGGACGAAGCTCTAGTTACACAGTCCGCGATGGGGTTACACCGCTATCCTGCGGAGAGTCACTGTGGCGTCAGTTCCGAAATAGGAGGCATTTCACTCGAGAGAGAGCCATCAGACGTTCTTCACGGAGCTGCGCGCAGATGCTGAGCCGGGCTGTGGCGGCTCAGAGCCCAGCTGCCCTGAGCCCGGTCACCCTTGCAGGCGACTCCAGGTCTCGGGGCCCTCACGGTGGGCCTTCCATCCCCCCTGGGGGCCTGATGACCCCGGGGACCCCCTGACACTTCCCAGCCTGCGTGGGCTGTGGGCGGAGCAGCAAAACCAAGAGGGTCCCTCAGGACAGGCCGGCAGCTGGACTCCACACCGGCTAGCATCCGCCTCAAGCGATCATTCTCTTTCCTTAGCTCCAGGAACTCCCTCTCTCTGGGCGCAGCTCCCACCCAGCTCTTTGTGGCTCTGCCCTGATGGAAGAGGACCAGCTTGCGATAGTAGGAGGTGGTTCTCTCCAGCTCCTT
>NW_022594122.1:0-1506 GCF_004348235.1 Phoca vitulina
GTTGATCTGTTCTACTGTTCTTTTGGTTTCTATTTCATTGATTTCTGCTCTGATCTTTATTATTTCTCTTCTCCTGCTGGGTTTAGGCTTTATTTGCTGTTCTTTCTCCAGCTCCTTTAGGTGTAGAGTTAGGTTGTGTATTTGAGAACTTTCTTGTTTCTTGAGAAAGGCTTGTATTGCTATATACTTTCCTCTTAGGACTGCCTTTGCTGTATCCCAAAGATTTTGAATAGTTGTGTTTTCATTTTCATTGGTTTCCATGTATTTTTTTAATTCTTCTTTAATTTCCTGGTTGACCCATTCATTCTCTAGTAGGATGCTCTTCAGCCTCCATGTATTTGAGTTCTTTCTGACTTTTCTCTGGTGATTGAGTTCTAGTTTCAAAGCATTGTGGTCTGAAAATATGCAGGGAATGATCCCAATCTTTTGGTACCAGTGGAGACCTGATTTGTGACCTAGGATGTGATCTATTCTGGAGGATGTTCCATGGGCACTAGAGAAGAATGTGTATTCTGTTGCTTTGGGATGGAATGTTCTGAATATATCTGTGAAGTCCATTTGGTCCAGTGTGTCATTTAAAGTCTTTATTTCCTTGTTGATTTTTTGCTTAGATGATCTGTCCATTTCACTGAGGGGGTTGTTAAAGTCCCCCACTATTATTGTATTGTTGTCGATGTGTTTCTTTGCTTTTGTTATTAATTGCCTTATATAATTGGCTGCTCCCATGTTAGGGGCATAGATATTTACAATTGTTATTAGATCTTCTTGTTGGATAGACCCTTTAAGTAGGATATAGTGTCCTTCTTCATCTCTTATTACAGTCTTTCGTTTAAAATTTAATTTGTCTGATAAAAGGATTGCTACCCCAGCTTTCTTTTGGTGTCCATTAGCATAGAAAATGGTTTTCCACCCCCTCACTTTCAATCTGGGGGTGTATTTGGGTCTAAAATGAGTCTCTTGCAGACAGCATATCGATGGGTCTTGTTTTTTAATCCAATCTGATAGCCTGTGTCTTTTGATTGGGGCATTTAGCACATTTACATTCAGGGTAACTATTGAAAGATATGAATTTAGTGGCATTGTATTGCCTGTAAGGTGACTGTTACTGTATATTGTCTGTGTTCCTTTCTGGTCTATGTTGCTTTTAGGCTCTCTCTTTGCTTAGAGGACCCCTTTCAAGATTTCTTGTAGGGCTGGTTTCGTGTTTGCAAATTCCTTTAGTTTTTGTTTGTCCTGGAAGCTTTTTATCTCTCCTATTTTCAATGACAGCTTAGCTGGATATAGTATTCTTGGCTGCATATTTTTCTCATTTAGTGCTCTGAATATATCATCCCAGTCCTTTCTGGCCTGCCAGGTCTCTGTGGATAGGTCTGTTGCCAATCTAATGTTTATAACATTGTAGGTTACGTATATCTTCTCCCGAGCTGCTTTCAGGATTTTCTCTTTGTCTCTGAGACTTGTAAGTTTTACTATTAGATGTCGGGGTGTTGACCTATTTTTATTGAT
>NW_022594123.1:0-1505 GCF_004348235.1 Phoca vitulina
GATTTTAGTTCTTTTACTTCTCCAGAAAGGGTTTCTCTAATAACTTCCATGTTTTTTTCAAGCCCAGCTAGTATCTTTAAAGTGATGATTCTGAACTCTAGATCTGACATCGTACTAATGTCCGTATTGAGTAGGTCCCTGGCAGTCGGTACTACCTCTTGTTCTTTTTGTTGAGGTGATTTTTTCCATCTTGTCATTTTGTGCAGAGGAGAATAGATTAATGAGAGAACAAAATGCTAGCAGGGTAACAACGTCCCCAGAAAATATACTCTAAACAAATCAGAAAAGACCTGAAGCAGTGGGAAAAGAAAGCGAAAGAGAGAAAAAAGAAAAGGAAAGAAAAAAAGAAAAAAGAAAAAGATAAAGATAAAAACAAACAAAAGCAGAACAAAACAAAACAAAACAAAAACAGAATGTGATCAAATATGATCAGGCTGGATTATAGATCAGTGCCACACACTAGATTTTGGGTGTATTTTGGTCTGTTAAAAGAAAGTCCCTCCCAAAATTTTAAAGAAAGAAAAACTTATATATGTACAAAAATAAGGGTTGATATGATGAAGGGATGGAATATGACTGTAAAGATGGAAATTATAAAAAATTTTAAAAAAGGATTTGATAAGTTGTTTGAAAAAAGAAAGAAGAGGATTAAAAAAAAAAAAGAAAGAAAAAAGGGAGAGAATGTGATCAGGCAGGGGAGTAGAAAAAAACCATACACTAGAGATTTAGAGTATATTTTGATCTGTTAGAAGAAACTATCTCAAGATTTTAAAGAGAGAACAACTTATATATATATGCCAAAAATACGGGTAACTACTATGAAGGGATAGAATATGACTTTAAAAATGAAAAATAAAAATGTTTTTTTTTAAAAAAGGGATTGATAAGATGTTGGTTGAAAAAGGGAAAAAGAAAAATTCAAAAAAAAAGAAAAAAGGAAAAAAGAAAAAAAGACAGTTAAAAAAAATAATTAACTTTGAAAGACTAAAGAATCATGGTAAAAAAGCCATGAATTCTATGTGCAGTATTCCCCTAGCGCTGGAGTTCTGCCGTTCTCATTGATCGGTAAACTTGGTCTTGGCTGGCTGTTCTCGCTGATCTTCTGGGGGAGGGGCCTGTTGCCGTGGTTCCCAAATGTCTTTGCCGGAGGCAAAATTGCCCCGCCCTTGCCGGTCCGGGCTAAGTAATCTGCTCGGGTTTGCTCTCCGGAGCTTTTGTTCCCTGCAAGCTTTCCGTACAGCTTTGGAGGCGGAGAGTGAAAATGGCGGCCTCCCAGTCTCCGCCCCGGCGGAGCCGAGAACTCGGGGTCCCGCTCCTCAGCGAGCCCCCAGAGAAAAGCAGTCAGTCACTCCCGTCTCCCCGGTCTCCAGCCACACTCCGCGCTCACCCGGCCTGTGACCGCGCCTTTCTATCTGGCACCCGACCCGGGTGGAGTCTCCAAACCCAGCAGATCCCCATGGTGCGCTCCCGCACCTCTCCTCCCCCGGGAAGAAGGTGAGTCTCCC
>NW_022594124.1:0-1504 GCF_004348235.1 Phoca vitulina
AAAAAAAAAACAAAACCACAGCAGAGCGGCAGAGCGGGAGTGTGACCGTTCTCCGAGGCAGCAAGTCACGGGAGGCTCAGTCTGGAGACCCTGCAGCTGGAAGACCAAGCCTCAGAACACGTGGCTTTCTGGACCACGGGACCACGGAGGCTGCCCCCCCTACACACACAGCTGTGTTTGTCTGGAAACCGGGGCACTGGAAGACGTGAGATGCAAATTCTGTGTGTCTGCTCCTCGCCTGCAGGAGAGACCCAGGGCCTGATGGAGACGCAGGCAGAGGCCACACGGAAATCTGCTCTTGGAGACCGGCACCGGCCAGAGCTGGGAGCCGCTGCTCTTTTAACCAAGTGCACTCCCCAGCTGTGAGGTCTGCAGTGAACGAAAGCCATGTGCACACGGTACCAGAGCCGGCGTGAGCGGAGAGCTCCCCTCCGGCCAGACCATAGCCGGCTGCCAAGTTACAAAGGCACGGAGGGCACCGTGGGGGAAACCACAAAAACAGGGCAGTCGGAGGCATCAGGGGCTGCCCAGTGCACAGGGGACAAGGTTGGCGGTGGGAGCCACTTCACCGCCTATGGCACACGGAGGAAAAATAACCCCCAGAAGGACACAAAATGTGCCGTCTGCAATGTCCTCAACCCAGTACTAGATGTGTAAGGAAACAGGGACGTTGGACCCACAGTCAGGATAAAAGGCAATCAATGTAAATTAACTCCAAGTGGAACCAAACGCTGGATTCAACAGAAAAAGACATCAAAGCAGCTGTTATGTTCAAAAAATAAACGTACATTCAAAGAAAAAATAAAATATATAGAAAGAAGTACAGGAAAGTATTATATCAATGAATAAACATGGGAAATCTCCACCGACAAATGGAAACAATAAAAAGTGAAAATTCTAGAACTGGTAACCGCAATAGTTGGAACATAAATTTACTAAATAACCTTGATATCTGTTTGGAGGCGGCCAAAGAAAGGATTGTAAACTTGAGGTTGATCAAAAATGCAGAAAGTAAATAAGATTGAAAGAAGCGAACAGACCCTCAGAGACCCGTGGGACAGAATCATCTGCATGAATTTGAATCCCGGGGGAAGAGAGAAAGAAAGAGAAAAATGCAAACAGTTGCCAGATATACATAATGGCCAAAACCTTCCAAACTGGTGGAAAAGTTAACTTACAGGTGCAAAAAAGTCAACAAACTCCAAGCAGGATAAGCAAGAATACGGGCAAAGTTCTAAAAGTCAAAGATAAAAAGGCAATGTTGGAAGAAGCCAGAGACGAGCAGCATGGGAGATACGGCGGAGCGATGACAAAGTCACAGGGATGCTCGTCAGGAACGGAGCAGGTCCGGTGCCGGGAAAACACTGAATAAGTTATTAGCAAATTTAATTATTCACAAATATAAAACATACAAAAGTATTTGAAAATCGGTATTTTTAATTTTTTATTTTTTTATTTTTAAATTTTTTTATTGTTATGTTAATCCCCATACATTACATCATTA
>NW_022594125.1:0-1503 GCF_004348235.1 Phoca vitulina
TATGGCAACCCTGAGCTGAGAGCCCGCGCCTCGGCTCCATCTCTGCAGCCGGCTTTCCCACTCCAATACCTGGGAGTTCTGCCGCACTCAGGCAGAACTCCAGAGTTAGGGGAATACTTCACATAGAATCCATTGCTTTTTTTACCATGATTCTTTAGTCTTTCAAAGTTAATTTTCTTTTTTTTTAACTGTCTTTTTTTTTTTAATTTTTCTTTTTCCCTTTTTCAACTAACATCTTATCAATCCCTTTTTTAAAAAACATTTTTATTTTTTGGGGCACCTGGGTGGCTCAGTCGTTAATCGTCTGCCTTCAGTTCAGGTCATGATCCCAGGGTCCTGGGATCAAGCCCCACTTCGGGCTCCCTGCTTAGCAGGAAGCCTGCTTCTCCTTCTCCCACTCCCCCTGCTTGTGTTCCTGCTTTCACTCTCTCTCTCTCTGTCAAATAAATAAGTAAAATCTTTAAAAAATATATATAAAAAAATAAAAGACATATTTATTTTTCATTTTTAGAGTCATATTCTATCCCTTCATAGTAGTTACCAGTATTTTTGGCATATATACATAAGTTGTTCTCTCTTTAAAATTTTTGAGATACAGTTTCCTCTAACAGATCAAAATATACCCTAAAACTCTAGTGTATGGCTCTGTTCTAGTCTCCTGCCTGATCACATTCTCTCCCTTTTTTTCTTTTTTCTTTTTTTTAAACCTCTTCTTTCTTTTTTCAAACAACTTCTTATCAATTCCTTTTATAAAATTTTTTATAATTTTCATCTTTACAGTCATATTCCATCCCTTCATCATATCAACCCTTATTTTTGTACCTATATGTTTTTCTTTCTCTAAAATTTTGGGAGGCACTTTCTTCTAACAGAACAAAACACAATCAAAATCTAGAGTGTGGCACTGATCTATGCACCAGCCTGATCATATTTGATCATATTCTGTTTCTTTGTTTTGTTTTGTTCTGTTCTGTTCTTGTTTGTTTTTATCTTTATATTTTTCTTTTTCTTTCTTTTTCTTCTTTCTTTCTTTCCCTTTCCTTTCCCCTGGTTTCAGGTTTTTTCTGATTTGTTTAGAGTATATTTTTTGCGGACATTGTTACTCTGTTAGCATTTTGTTTTCTCACTCATCTAATCTCCTCTGGACAAAATGACAAGACGGAAAAAATCACCTCAACAAAAAGAACAAGAAGTAGTACCGACTGCCAGGGACCTACTCAATATGGATATTAGTATGATGTCAGACCTAGAGTTCAGAATCATGATTTTAAAGACTCTAGCTGGGCTTGAAAAAAGCATGGAAGTTATTAAAGAAACCATTTCTGGAGAAATAAGAGAACTAAAATCTAACCAAGTCAAAATCAAAAAGGCTATTAATGAGGTGCAATCAAAAATGGGGACAATAACTGCTAGGATAAATGAGGCAGAAGAGGGAATCAGTGAGATAGAAGACCAAATGATGGAAAATAAAGAAGCTGAGAAAAAGCGAGATAAACAACTACT
>NW_022594126.1:0-1503 GCF_004348235.1 Phoca vitulina
TGCAAAAGCTTTTTATCTTGATGAAGTCCCAATAGTTCATTTTTGCCCTTCCTTCCCTTGCCTTTGGTGATTTTCTAGGAAGAAGTTGCTGCAGCTGAGGTTGAAGAGGTTGCTGCCTGTGTTCTCCTCTAGGATTTTGATGGACTGCTGTCTCACATTGAGGTCTTTCAACCATTTGGAGTCTATTTTTGTGTGTGGTGTAAGGAAATGGTCCAGTTTCGTTCTTCTGCATGTGGCTATCCAATTTTCCCAACACCATTTGTTGAAGAGACTGTCTTTTTCCCATTGGACATTCTTTCCTGCTTTGTCAAAGATTAGTTGACCATAGAGTTGAGGGTCCATTTCTGGGCTCTCTATTCTGTTGCATTGATCTATGTGTCTGTTTTTGTGCCAGTACCATACTGTCTTGATGATGACAGCTTTGTAGTAGAGCTGGAAGTCCAGAATTGTGATGCCGCCAGCTTTGCTTTTCTTTTGCAACATTCCTCTGGCTATGTGGGGTCTTTTCTGGTTCCATACAAATTTTAGGATTATTTGTTCCATTTCTTTGAAGAAAGTGGATGGTATTTTGATGGGGATTGCATTGAATGTGTAGATTGCTCTAGGTAGCATTGACATCTTCACAATATTTGTTCTTCCAATCCATGAGCATGGAACATTTTTCCATTTCTTTATGTCTTCCTCAATTTCTTTCATGAGTATTTTATAGTTTTCTGAGTACAGATCCTTTGCCTCTTTGGTTAGATTTATTCCTAGGTATCTTATGGTTTTGGGTGCAATTGTAAATGGGATCGACTCCTTAATTTCTCTTTCTTCTGACTTGTTGTTGGTGTATACGAATGCCACTGACTTCTGTGCATTGATTTTATATCCTGCCACTTTACTGAATTCCTGTATGAGTTCTAGCAGTTTTGGGGTGAAGTCTTTTGGGTTTTCCACATAAAGTATCATATCATCTGCAAAGAGTGAGAGTTTGACTTCTTTGCCAATTTGGATGCCTTTGATTTCTTTCAGTTGTCTGATTGCTGTGGCTAGGACTTCCAATACTATGTTGAATAGCAGTGGTGATAGTGGACATCCCTGCCGCGTTCCTGACCTTAGGGGGAAAGCTCTCAGTTTTTCCCCATTGAGAATGATATTCGCTGTAGGTTTTTCATAGATGGCTTTTATGATATTGAGGTATGTACCCTCTGTCCCTATACTCTGAAGAGTTTTGATCGAGAAAGGATGCTGTACTTTGTCAAATGCTTTTTCTGCATCTATTGAGAAGATCATATGATTCTTGTTCTTTCTTTTGTTAATGTATTGTATCACGTTGATTGATTTGCAGATGTTGAACCAACCTTGCAGCCCAGGGATAAATCCCACTTGGTCGTGGTGAATAATCTTTTTAATGCACTGTTGGATCCTATTGGCTAGTATTTTGGTGAGAATTTTTGCATCCATGTTCATCAGGGATATTGGTCTGTAATTCTCCTTTTTGATGGGGTCTTTGTCTGGTTT
>NW_022594127.1:0-1502 GCF_004348235.1 Phoca vitulina
TGCAAAAGCTTTTTATCTTGATGAAGTCCCAATAGTTCATTTTTGCCCTTCCTTCCCTTGCCTTTGGTGATTTTCTAGGAAGAAGTTGCTGCAGCTGAGGTTGAAGAGGTTGCTGCCTGTGTTCTCCTCTAGGATTTTGATGGACTGCTGTCTCACATTGAGGTCTTTCAACCATTTGGAGTCTATTTTTGTGTGTGGTGTAAGGAAATGGTCCAGTTTCATTCTTCTGCATGTGGCTGTCCAATTTTCCCAACACCATTTGTTGAAGAGACTGTCTTTTTCCCATTGGACATTCTTTCCTGCTTTGTCAAAGATTAGTTGACCATAGAGTTGAGGGTCCATTTCTGGGCTCTCTATTCTGTTGCATTGATCTATGTGTCTGTTTTTGTGCCAGTACCATACTGTCTTGATGATGACAGCTTTGTAGTAGAGCTGGAAGTCCAGAATTGTGATGCCGCCAGCTTTGCTTTTCTTTTGCAACATTCCTCTGGCTATGTGGGGTCTTTTCTGGTTCCATACAAATTTTAGGATTATTTGTTCCATTTCTTTGAAGAAAGTGGATGGTATTTTGATGGGGATTGCATTGAATGTGTAGATTGCTCTAGGTAGGATTGACATCTTCACAATATTTGTTCTTCCAATCCATGAGTATGGAACGTTTTTCCATTTCTTTGTGTCTTCCTCAATTTCTTTCATGAGTATTTTATAGTTTTCTGAGTACAGATCCTTTGCCTCTTTGGTTAGATTTATTCCTAGGTATCTTATGGTTTGGGTGCAATTGTAAATGGGATCGACTCCTTAATTTCTCTTTCTTCTGACTTGTTGTTGGTGTATACGAATGCCACTGACTTCTGTGCATTGATTTTATATCCTGCCACTTTACTGAATTCCTGTATGAGTTCTAGCAGTTTTGGGGTGAAGTCTTTTGGGTTTTCCACATAAAGTATCATATCATCTGCAAAGAGTGAGAGTTTGACTTCTTTGCCAATTTGGATGCCTTTGATTTCTTTCAGTTGTCTGATTGCTGTGGCTAGGACTTCCAATACTATGTTGAATAGCAGTGGTGATAGTGGACATCCCTGCCGCGTTCCTGACCTTAGGGGGAAAGCTCTCAGTTTTTCCCCATTGAGAATGATATTCGCTGTAGGTTTTTCATAGATGGCTTTTATGATATTGAGGTATGTACCCTCTATCCCTATACTCTGAAGAGTTTTGATCAAGAAAGGATGCTGTACTTTGTCAAATGCTTTTTCTGCATCTATTGAGAGGATCATGTGATTCTTGTTTTTTCTTTTGTTAATGTATTGTATCACGTTGATTGATTTGCGGATGTTGAACCAACCTTGCAGCCCAGGGATAAATCCCACTTGGTCGTGGTGAATAATCCTTTTAATGTACTGTTGGATCCTATTGGCTAGTATTTTGGTGAGAATTTTTGCATCCATGTTCATCAAGGATATTGGTCTGTAATTCTCCTTTTTGATGGGGTCTTTGTCTGGTTT
>NW_022594128.1:0-1501 GCF_004348235.1 Phoca vitulina
AACTAATGATGTAATGTATGGGGATTAACATAACAATAAAAAAAATTTAAAAAAAAAAAAAAGAAATAAAAGGCATCCAAATTGGAAAGGAAGGAATAAAACTGTCGCTATTGGCAAATGGCATGATATTATACACAGAAAACCCTAAGGATGCCATCAAAAAAACTGTTAGAATTAATAAACAAATTCAGTAAAGATGCATGATCAACACAAAAAAATCTCTTGTGTTTCTATATACTAATAATGAACTACCAGAAAGAGAAATTAAGAAAACAATCCCATGTACAATTACATCAAAAAGAATAAAACATCTAGGAATACATTTAACCAAGGAGGTGAAAATGTGTATACTGAAAACTACAAGACATTAAGGAAAGAAATTAAAGAAGACACAAATAAAAGGAAAGATATTTTGTGTTCACGGACTGGAAGAATTAATATTGTTAAAATGTCCATATTACCCAAATCAATATACAGATTCAATGCAATCCCTATCAAAATTACAATATGAAGGGGGGAAAGGTGGCGGAGGAGTAGGGGACCCTATTTCAACTGGTCCCTGGAATTGAGCTGGGTATCTACCAGACCACTCTGAGCACCCACAAAACCAGCCTGAGATGTAAGAAGATCTGGATCTCTACAAACAGAATATCGCAAGTGGCTGGTTTCGAGGTATGAAGCGGGGAGCCGTGATTCCGCAGGCAGATATTGGACGATAAACGGCAGCGGGAGGGTGCCTGGCTGTGGGGATCCTACACCGCCGGTGAGTGACAGCCTCGCGCGCTGCGGACAGGCACAGACTCGCAGACCGGTAACAGTGGTGAAAGGACTCTAGGGCAGCCCCTGGGGTGGAAACCCAGAGCAGCGGGGTCGCGCCTGTGAACTGCAGGCCCTGGGACGGAAACCCAGGGCAGCAGGGTCGCACATGTGGGAACTGGGAGCAGCTGGCGGTTTTAGAAGCACAAAGGGCAGAGATGTGCCCCAACATGGAGGCAGGACTGGGAGCTCTGTGGAGGGGTGCACAACCCAGGACGCTGCAGTTTATAGCAGCATGGACAGAAACGGAGACAGTGTGGCCTGGAGAGCTCACTGAAGAACAGACTGCGGTCTCTCTGCTCTGAGGCAGAGGGCTGGAAATGGTCTCTTCTGCTCTGACTCGCGGAAGAGAAGCGGAAAGCCGCCAGGGAAAGCCGTCAGAGAACAAAAGCCCCAAAAACTGATTCCCGCTGAGCCCATCCCCCGCCACAGGGGCGCAGGGCAACTCCACCCGAAGAGGGTTGCCTGAGTAACAGAGCAGCAGGCCCTTCCCGCAGAAGACAGGCTGGGAAAACAAGAGGCCAGCAACCCTAAGGTCCCTAGAAAACAGGTGCATCTTGCTTGGGTTCTGGTTGGACTCTATACATTCCTTCAAACACCCATCAACAGAATGAGTAGGAGGAGGAGCCCCCAAAATAGAAAAGACTCAGAGATTATGACTTATGCTGCAGATTTACAAATGGAT
>NW_022594129.1:0-1501 GCF_004348235.1 Phoca vitulina
CTGAAAGTCACCCACCTAAGTCGAAGGAAAAACTCGGTAGACAATCCATACTTCAGCGAAAAGAGCCGCTCCTGAGGGTGGAAGCATTTTGTTGTGTGCGTGCGTGAGAGCACTGCAAGGGAGTCCAAAGCTTTTTACGAGTGAGAGTCAGGCCCCAGCAAAAGGCAGAACAAGACTCCCCATGTGTTTGATTTAGTTAGAACTCCGGCCTTACTTTTGCATTGAAGTCTACTCGCTAGGGTTCTAACTTGAGGACAAAACAGTGCACAAACACAGGGTTTTACTTCCAATGACCTCTCTGTGAGAGAAAGCAGTTTAGGGTGTACTGTGGGTGAGAGCCACGGGACTGGTTCCATGTCGTAAAATCGGCGTAGAGACAGGCCGGTACAGAAGGCAGCTCACAAATCACATCATGGATATGGGCCTAGTCGCGTTGCCCCGGGGTGCGTGCAGGCTGAAAGTCAGCGACGTAACTCGAAGGAAAAACTCGGTAGAGAATCCGTGCTTCAGCGAAAACAGCCGCTCCTGAGGGTGGAAGCATTTTTTGAGTGCGTGCGTGAGAGCACTGCAAGGGAGTCCAAAGCTTTTTACGAGTGAGAATCAGGCCCCAGCAAAAGGCAGAACAAGAATCCCCGTGTGTTTGATTTAGCTAGCAGTGCGGCCCTACTTTTGCACGGAAATCTAATCCCTAGGGTTCTAATTCAAAGAATCAACAGCATACAGAAACAGTGTTTTAGCCTCCGATGACCTCTCTGTGGAAGGAAGCAGTTTAGGGTGTACTGTGGGTGAGCGCCTGGGGATGGGTTCCATTTCGTAAAATCGGGGTAGAGACAGGCCAGTACAGAAGGCGGCTCACAAACCACATCAGGGTTATGGGGCTAGTAGCGTTGCCCCGGGAGTGCGTGCAGGCTGAAAGTCAGCCACCTAACTCAAAGGAAAATTTCAGTAGAGAATCTGTGCTTCCGCAAAACAGCCGCTCCTGAGGTTTGAAACATTTTGTTGTGTGTGTGCGTGAGAGCACTGCAAGGGAGTCCAAAGCATTTTCAAGTGAGACTCAGGCCCCAGCAAAACGCATAAGAAGACTCCCAGTGTGTTTGACTTAGCAAGCAGTGCGGCCCTACTGTTGCACGGAAATTGAATCACTAGGGTTCTAACTCGAAGAAACCACAGCTTACAGAAACAGTGATTTAGCTTCCGACGACCTCTCTGTGGGAGGAAGCAGTTTAGGGTGTACTGTGGGTGAGAGCAAGTGGATGGGTTACATTTCGTAAAATCGGGGTAGAGACAGGCCGGGACAGAATGCAGCTCACAAATCACATCATGCTTATGGGGCTGGTAGCGTTGCCCCGGGGGTGCGTGCAGGCTGAAAGTCAGCCACTAAGTCGAAGGAAAAACTCGGTAGGCAATCCGTGCTTCAGCGAAAACAGCTGCTCCTTGAGGGTGGAAACATTTTGTGTGTGCGTGCGTGAGAGCACTGCAAGGGAGTCCAAAGCTTTTCACG
>NW_022594130.1:0-1501 GCF_004348235.1 Phoca vitulina
GTTTATGAGAAAAGTGAAGTTTCAAAATCGGTGGGAGTACAAGGAGAGTGGGGACAACGGGTAACCTTTTGGGAAATAAAAGAAAACTAGATCATTATCTCTTTCCTACCAAAAAAATAATAATAATAATAACTTTCAGAAAGAGCAAAAATTTAGAGGTAAAAAATATAAGAGAATGTGGATTAATTAATTTTTACTATTGAGATGGGGATGACCTTTCTGAGCAGGAACACAAAACACATACCATTTACTGAAAATGACTGACAGTTCGACAAGGTTGAACAAGCAATCCAAAGGAAAAAGCCTTTCCAACAAATTATGGTGAAGTAATTGGACATCCACAGGCAAAATAAATAAATAAGTAATAAATAAATAAATACATAAATAAATAATTTAAAAAAAGAACCTCAGCCAAAGTCTTGCATTCAATGCCACCCTAAAAAAAAGAAAAAAGAGAAAAAAAGATCTCACATTTAGAAAAACCTTTTCTCAGTGTTCATTCAATCCACTGTTGCCCTGAAATTTTCATGATGTTCACATACCACCTGCTCCATTTAATATTCCTTATTTTATATTTTTTAAAAGATTTATTTATTTCAGAGAGAGAAAGTGAGGGAGAGAGCCCAAGCAGGGGCAGTGGCAGAGGGAGACGGAAAGGGAGAAGCAGGCTCCCTGCTGAGCAGGGACCCCCGAGATCATGACCCGAGCCGAAGGCAGACGCTTAACCGACTGAGCCACCCAGACACCCCTTAATATTCCTTTAAATCAACTCACTTCTTTTTAGTACCCAGGTCTGACATGTTAAAGAGTGTCTGGGTGGCTCAGTCATTAAGCGTCTGCCTTCGGCTCAGGTCATGATCTCGGGGTCCTGGGATGGAGCCCCGCATCAGGCTCCACGCTCAGTGCAGACTCTATTTGGCTCTCTCCCCCTGCCCCCCTCCACTCTGGCGCTCTCTCTCAAATAAATAAATAAAATCTTAAAACAAAAAACAACACTGGGCCTCAATTAACTAAGACTCATAGGCTATCATTTCCTCCCAAAGGAAGCTACTAGTATTGCTTTCTGGCTTCATCTAATTGCCAGTTACTTCACAAGGATCAAGAGGATCTAAAATCTACCGTCTCTACTGCAAGTAGTCCCTGAACACTGGGCAAGACATGAATGGAAAAGAAACCAACATTCACCAGAGGGTGAATAAGGAGGAGAAACCAATCAGAAATATCCCATGGTACAATGCCTCATATCTGACTTAAACAAACAAACAAACAATCAAAAAAAACAGTTAATAATAGAATAATAAGATACCATGGATCTGAATAATGTTAAAGTACTTTTAGAAAAAATAAAACATTTAAGAACATGTATTCTGAATATTTTCTCCCAGTCTGTCTTGCCTGTTCATTTTCTTAGTGTATCTATTTTTCCTTTCTAATTAGAGCTTTCTGTGTTCTGTATACAAAACATTTGTCTACCTCAAGGTTGTCAAGATATTTTCCCATG
>NW_022594131.1:0-1500 GCF_004348235.1 Phoca vitulina
ACGATTTTATAGAGGAAAGACAAATTGCATTTGTTTGTTAAGGGGGAAATAAAAGTGGGGATATAAAATGCTTAGCCACAAGAACACTTAGAGTTGCTATCAGAAAGCACTGAGAGCAGTGCAGGTGAGGGGTCTGCCGTGCTTGAGGCTTGGTCTGAGAGGAGGGAGCCTGTGCCACAGAAGGCAGGGGCAGAGAAACAGGTGCGGGGCCCAGTATGGCCACTGGCTGGTGAGAGGAGGCTCCGGGCCCCGGGGGGACTAGCGCGCAGTGTGGTACCGTCTGAACTGACCTAAGGTGAGCGTATGGGCTGTTATTAACACTGTTTTACCTTGACCCACGCCTTCCTCAACGTTCTCCCTTTCTTTATGTAGATCTGACTTCCCACCCCTACCATTTTCCTTCTTTCTAAATAACTTCTAACATTTTGTGCCAGGCATCCGTATGCCAACAGAGTCCCTCTGCTTTTCTTCTGAGAAAGTCTTTATTTCGCATTCATTTTGTAGGACAGTTACACAGGGTACAGAATTTATGATGGAGGGTGTTCTTTCCAAACCCTTTAACTATCTCACTCCACCGTCTTCGTGCTTGCACTCACTGAACGGAGAGTAGGGGGAAGAGCAGCTGCCCAAAGTCAAGGGGAAGCAAGAGGGGCTGGGATCGGGCCAACGGGGGGGGGGGTGAACCCCAAAGGGAGCAGAAGCATCTGGTCTGAAGGAAGAAAGCTGAAGAGAGTGGGGCCGGCACTTGAGATGGAGGACAGGGCCCTGCAGGAAGCCAGGTGTACCTACTGTGGTGCCCCCAACCCTGGCCCTCCCCACACCCCACTGTGTTTGCCCCTTTACCGGTCTGTGTTTAGGGCGAGTAGGTCGGAGACCCAAGGGCAGGAAGCAGGTCTCTCTTACTGTATGTGTCGGCCTTGTATCCTCAGTACCTGTCATAGCAGGTCACAAATAGCAGTTGCTTAATGAATATTTGTTGAATGAATGAATGATGCAGAAGAAGTATTGTTCAAAAGCTGACAGACCCGGGAGTGGGCTTGGGATTGTAGCAGGTACAGATGTTTGGTCCAGGGCTTGATCTGGAGAACGTGGTAATGAGGCGCTTTGGGTGACTATGTAATCTACATCAAAATCTCCGCTAAGATACTGGGAAAACTGACAACATTTTACCTTATCATAGAATATATATTTAACTTTCTCTAGGAGTGCCTTGTACTCTCTTGCATAGAAATGGAAATTAGAAACCTCAAGTGTAAATAAACTATTAGTCATTACGGTTTCTGAGGAGAAACCTTGGGAGAAAGCAATAAATATCTGACCTTCCAGAGAGCCATGCCGACTATCAGAGGGTCAAGTTAGCAGAGAGTGCTCTGTGAGAGCAGAGGAGGGGAAAAAGCTACACTGCATTTCTCTGAGTCCAAGCATCCATGGACTGAAAGAAGCATTATTATGCCTCTACCACCAAGACAAGAGTGCTGCAAATTAAGTTAGGATATAATA
>NW_022594132.1:0-1500 GCF_004348235.1 Phoca vitulina
ACGATTTTATAGAGGAAAGACAAATTGCATTTGTTTGTTAAGGGGGAAATAAAAGTGGGGATATAAAATGCTTAGCCACAAGAACACTTAGAGTTGCTATCAGAAAGCACTGAGAGCAGTGCAGGTGAGGGGTCTGCCGTGCTTGAGGCTTGGTCTGAGAGGAGGGAGCCTGTGCCACAGAAGGCAGGGGCAGAGAAACAGGTGCGGGGCCCAGTATGGCCACTGGCTGGTGAGAGGAGGCTCCGGGCCCCGGGGGGACTAGCGCGCAGTGTGGTACCGTCTGAACTGACCTAAGGTGAGCGTATGGGCTGTTATTAACACTGTTTTACCTTGACCCACGCCTTCCTCAACGTTCTCCCTTTCTTTATGTAGATCTGACTTCCCACCCCTACCATTTTCCTTCTTTCTAAATAACTTCTAACATTTTGTGCCAGGCATCCGTATGCCAACAGAGTCCCTCTGCTTTTCTTCTGAGAAAGTCTTTATTTCGCATTCATTTTGTAGGACAGTTACACAGGGTACAGAATTTATGATGGAGGGTGTTCTTTCCAAACCCTTTAACTATCTCACTCCACCGTCTTCGTGCTTGCACTCACTGAACGGAGAGTAGGGGGAAGAGCAGCTGCCCAAAGTCAAGGGGAAGCAAGAGGGGCTGGGATCGGGCCAACGGGGGGGGGGGTGAACCCCAAAGGGAGCAGAAGCATCTGGTCTGAAGGAAGAAAGCTGAAGAGAGTGGGGCCGGCACTTGAGATGGAGGACAGGGCCCTGCAGGAAGCCAGGTGTACCTACTGTGGTGCCCCCAACCCTGGCCCTCCCCACACCCCACTGTGTTTGCCCCTTTACCGGTCTGTGTTTAGGGCGAGTAGGTCGGAGACCCAAGGGCAGGAAGCAGGTCTCTCTTACTGTATGTGTCGGCCTTGTATCCTCAGTACCTGTCATAGCAGGTCACAAATAGCAGTTGCTTAATGAATATTTGTTGAATGAATGAATGATGCAGAAGAAGTATTGTTCAAAAGCTGACAGACCCGGGAGTGGGCTTGGGATTGTAGCAGGTACAGATGTTTGGTCCAGGGCTTGATCTGGAGAACGTGGTAATGAGGCGCTTTGGGTGACTATGTAATCTACATCAAAATCTCCGCTAAGATACTGGGAAAACTGACAACATTTTACCTTATCATAGAATATATATTTAACTTTCTCTAGGAGTGCCTTGTACTCTCTTGCATAGAAATGGAAATTAGAAACCTCAAGTGTAAATAAACTATTAGTCATTACGGTTTCTGAGGAGAAACCTTGGGAGAAAGCAATAAATATCTGACCTTCCAGAGAGCCATGCCGACTATCAGAGGGTCAAGTTAGCAGAGAGTGCTCTGTGAGAGCAGAGGAGGGGAAAAAGCTACACTGCATTTCTCTGAGTCCAAGCATCCATGGACTGAAAGAAGCATTATTATGCCTCTACCACCAAGACAAGAGTGCTGCAAATTAAGTTAGGATATAATA
>NW_022594133.1:0-1172 GCF_004348235.1 Phoca vitulina
CCCATGTGTTTGACTAAGCTAGCACAGCGGCCCTACTTTTGCATTGAAGTCTAATCAGTAGGGTTCTACTCGAACAAACAACAGTGTCCAGAAACAGGGTTTTAGCTTCCAATGACCTCTCTGTAGGAGGAAGAAGTTTAGGGTTTAGTTTGGGTGAGAGCCACAGGACTGGTTCCACTTCGTAAAATCGGGGTAGAGACAGGTCGGTACAGAAGGCAGCTCACAAATCACATCATGGTTATGGGGCTAGTAGCATTGCCCCGGGTTGTGCGTGGAGGCTGAAAGCCAGCCACCTAACTCGAAGGAAAACCTCGTGAGAGGATCCGTGCTTCATTGAAAACAGCCGCTCCTGAGGGTGGAAGCATTTTGTTGTGTGCATGCATGAGAGCACTGCAAGGGAGTCCAAAGCTCTTTACGAGTGAGACTCAGGCCCCATCAAAGGCAAGACAAGACTCCCGGTGTGTTTCATTTAGCTAGCACAGTGGCCCTACTTTTGCATGGAAGTCTAATCGCTAGCATTCTAACTCGAAGAACCAACAGTGTACAGAAACAGTGTTTTAGCTTCCGACGACCTCTCTGTGGGAGGAAGCAGTTTAGGGTGTAGTGTGGGTGAGAGTCACGGGACTGGTGCCATTTCGTAAAATCGGGGTAGAGACAGGCCCGTACAAATGGCAGCTCACAAATCAAATCATGGTTATGGGGCTAGTAGCGTTGCCCCCGCGGAGCGTGCAGGCTGAAATTCAGCCACCCAACTCGAAGGAAAAACTCGGTACAGAATCCGTGCTTCATTGAAAACAGCCGCTCCTGAGGGTGGAAGCATTTTGTTGTGTGCATGCCTGAGAGCACTGCAAGGGAGTCCAAAGCTCATTACGAGTGAGACTCAGGCCCCAGCAAAGGCAAGACAAGACTCCCGGTGTGTTTCATTGAGCTAGCACAGCGGCCCTACTTTTGCATAGAAGTCGAATCGCTAGAATTCTAACTCGAAGAAACAACAGTGTACAGAAACACTGTTTTATCTTCCGACGACCTCTCTGTGGGAGGAAGCCGTTTAGGGTGTACTGTGGGTGAGAGCCTGGGGATGAGTTCCATTTCGTAAAATCGGGGTAGAGACAGGCCGGTACAGAAGGCAGCTCACAAATCACATCATGGTTATGGGGCTAGTAGCGTTGCCC
>NW_022594133.1:1182-1499 GCF_004348235.1 Phoca vitulina
CGACAACAGCCGCTCCTGAGGGCGGAAGCATTTTGTTGTGTGCGTGCGTGAGAGCACTGAAAGGGATTCCAAACCTTTTCTCGAGTGAGACTCAGGCCCCAGCAAAAGGCAGAACAACACTCCCCATGTGTTTGACTAAGCTAGCACAGCGGCCCTACTTTTGCATTGAAGTCTAATCAGTAGGGTTCTACTCGAACAAACAACAGTGTCCAGAAACAGGGTTTTAGCTTCCAATGACCTCTCTGTAGGAGGAAGAAGTTTAGGGTTTAGTTTGGGTGAGAGCCACAGGACTGGTTCCACTTCGTAAAATCGGGGTA
>NW_022594134.1:0-1499 GCF_004348235.1 Phoca vitulina
AAGAGGTTGCCCCTTCTAGGGGGTGGCAAGTGTAGTCGAAACAGAAGTGGGACTCGATCCCAGGACTCTGGGATCATGACCTGAGCCGAAGGCAGTCGCTTAACCAACTGAGCCACCCAGGCGCTCAAGGGAAGTTTTTTTTTTGCTTTAAGAGGGTATGATAGTCAGAATAACGGCCCCCAAAGCGTTTCCAGGGCCTAATCCCTAGAACCTGTGAGTATATTAAGTTATAGTAAAGGAGAATTAAGGTTGAAGATGGAATTAAGATTGCTATCAGCTAACTTTAAAATAGATTATCCTGGAATATGCAGGTACACCCAATCCATCGTATCCTATATACGTTGGATCCTTACAGGTGCAAAAGGGAGGCAGAAGAGAGAATCATAGGGATTTGTGATAAAGAAAGAAAGATACAGAGAGATACAACATTGCTTATTTTGAAAATGGGGGAAAAGGACCTGGAGCCAAGGGATGTGGGAGGTTCTAAAGGTTGGAAATGGCAAGGAAACAGATTCTTCCAGAAACCCTCCCGAAAGGAATGGAGCCCTGCCAGTCCCCTCATTTTTGAGGAGTGAGACCCAGGTGGGACATCTACTACAGAACTATACGATGATGAAGTTGTGTTGTTGAAGACGCTAGGTCTGTGAAAGTTTATTAGGGAAGTTTCTATTATATAGAAAACTAATAGAGAAGGGATAACTAGAGTTCATTTGTATGTTGAAGGGAATGATTTAATAGAGGAAGAGGAATTGATTATGCGCAAGAGGAGAGTATAGTGGCAGGAGCAAACCCCTGAAAAGGGAAAGACACAGATGGCAGAACTGCTTTTGAACTCCATCTTAAAGTAAGAAGGCAGAGAGTACATCCAGACGTAGGAAAGTGGGTAGAGCAGTCTCAGGAATATGAGGAGGTCCACTCTGATCAGTCCTACTTTAGTCACTGAAACAGGAAAGCAAGAAGTTCATCAACTGAGAGTGAGGGTGGGATGAGGAGTACTGAAGGTTTAAGGGACTGATGTGAACTAGTCATTTTGGAGCACAGAAGAACAAGCCTACGAGGACCGCAGGATTGCTAGACAGTATGGACTGTCCAGTTGAGACTATGGTCATACAGTTAAAGTAGGGTTAGAAGGCATGCCCTACTGTTTTTATTAATCTTATTTAGCTGAGCAGGTGCAGACACAGAGGAGGCTAATAACAATCAACTTGAGAATCTAACCTGAGTAAGGAATTTAGGACATGAAAAAATAGATAATGAAAAATCGGTGGATCAATAGAACAAAAAATGGTTTGGGGGGGTACCGGAGTAAGTGTGGTAGAGGAGTAGGAGGTAATGGTTGGGAAATGGGATGTTTAAACTGGGAATCTGGAGGTGCACTGCTGGTGATGACAAAGTTAAGGTACTAACTGTGGACATGTCTGACTAAAGAGGGATACAGAGGAAAAGATTATTGGAAGTCAAGTATCTGAGATGCTAAGAGATTGGATAGATTATCTTTG
>NW_022594135.1:0-1499 GCF_004348235.1 Phoca vitulina
ATAGAATATGATCAAATATGATCAGGCTGGTGCATAGATCAGTGCCACACACTAGATTTTGGGTGTATATTGGTCTGTTAGAAGAAAGTGCCTCCCAATATTTTAAAGAAAGAAAAACTTATATATGTACAAAAATAAGGGTTGATATGATGAAGGGATGGAATATGACTGTAAAGATGAAAATTATAAAAAATTTTATAAAAGGAATTGATAAGATAAGAAGTTGTTTGAAAAAAGAAAGAAGAGGATTTAAAAAAAAAAAAAGGGAGAGAATGTGATCAGGCAGGAGATTAGAACAAAGCCATACACTAGAGATTAGGGTATATTTTGATCTGTTAGAAGAAACTGTATCTCAAAATTTTAAAGAGAAAACAACTTATATATATATGCCAAAAATAAGGGTAACTACTATGAAGGGTTAGAATATGACTCTAAAAATGAAAAATAAAAATGTTTTTTAAAAAAGGGATTGATAAGATGTTGGTTGAAAAAGGGAAAAAGAAAATTCAAAAGAAAAAAAAAAGACAGTTAAAAAAATTAAGTTTGAAAGACTAGGGAATCATGGGAAAAAAGCCATGAATTCTATGTGCAGTATTCCCCTAGTGCTGGAGTTCTGTCGTTCTCATTGATCAGTAAACTTGGTCTTGGCCAGCTGTTCTTGCTGATCTTCTGGGGGAGGGGCCTGTTGGAGTGGGTCTCAAATCTTTGCCGGAGGCGGAATTGCCCCACCCTTGCCCAGTCCGGGCTAAGTAATCTGCTCGGGTTTGCTCTCGGGAGCTTTTGTTTCCTCGCAAGCTTTCCCTACAGCTTTGGAGGCCAAGAATGAAAATTGCGGCCTTCCAATCTCCGCCCCGGAGGAGTCAGAACTCGAGGCCCCGCTCCTCAGTGCGCCCCCAGAGAAAAGCAGTCAATTACTCCCGTCTCCCTGGTCTCCAGCCGCACTCCGTGCTCACCCGACCTATGACCAAGCATTTCTGTCTCTGGCACACGACCCCGCGTGGAGTCTCCAAACCCAGCAGATCCCTGCGGTGCGCTCCCGCGCCGCTCCCCCCGGGGGAGGAAGGGGAGTCTCCCCAGATCTGCCGCTCGTTGGGTCCCTGCTGGAGGAGCAGTGGCCCGACTGTGCCGTGGATCACGGTTTATGGCAACCCCGAGCTGAGAGCCAGCTCCTCGGCTCCGTCTCTGCAGCCGGCTTCCCGCTCCGATACCTGGGAGCTCTGCCGCACTCAGGCACCCCCGGTCTTTCTGTGACCCCGAGGGTCCTGAGACCACACCGTCCCAGCGAGGGTTCCACCCCCCACTTAGCCACTGGAGCGACGTCCCTCAGCTGAGCAGACTTCTAAAAGTTCCGATTTTGTGCTCCGCAGCTCTATCACTTGCCAGAAGCGGCTGACGGAGCCCCCCTTCCCCGCTGTCTAGCCTCCCAAATATCACCTCAGATTCACTTCTCCACACATCGTACCTTCCAGAAAGTGGTCGCTTTTCTGTTCAGAGAGTTG
>NW_022594136.1:0-1499 GCF_004348235.1 Phoca vitulina
TTTCTTATCATATGTGTCTTACATATTTAACCAGAAGCAAAGAATCAATTTACAGCCAAACCAACTGTCTATGTCTACATTTAAATCTTTAAGTGTAAAACAATGAATCATGGAACACTATATCTAAAACTAATGATGTAATGTATGGGGATTAACATAACAATAAAAAAATTAAAAAAAAAAAATCTTTAAGTGTAATGGATAAACCACCAAAATTTATTGTCCCACAGTTTGGGAGGCTGATGTCCAAGATCAAGGTGCTGGCAGGTTTAGTTTCTTCTGAGTCTCCTTTCCTTGGCTTCTTGCTGTGTTCTTACATGACCTTTCCTCTGTGCACTCATCCTTGGTGTCTCCTCCTCCTCTTATAAGGACACCAGGCATTTCAGATTATGGTCCCATCCTTATGACTTCATTTGACTATAATCACCTCTTTAAAGGCCCTGTCTTTAGTCACATTGAGGTTCAGGGATTTGTTTTAATTTGTTCAGGTTGCTGCAATAGATATTCTGTAGGCTGGGTGGATCATAAACAACAGAAATTTATTTCTCAGTTCTGGAGGCTGAAAAGTCTAAGATCAAAGTGTTGGCAGATTCAGTGTTTGGTGAGAGCCCACTTCCAAGTTCATAGATGGCCATCTTTTTGTTGGGCCCTCACATGGTGGGGAAGGTGAGGAATCTCTCTGGGGTCTCTTTTATAAGGGTACTAATCCTATTCATGAGGGCTTTACCTTTATGACCTAATCACCTCTCAGAGCCCCCCCTCCTCCACTTCCTAGTACAATTACTTTTGAGGTCAGGATTTCAACATGAATTTTGGTAGGGACACAAATCTGATATCATACACATATGATGAAGACCATAGCAGGCTTCTACACATGTTATTTGGAGGGAACACAACTCAGTCCATAACAAGCCTATGAAGCCTAAAATACTCTCTAGCCCTTTACAGAATAAATTTCCTGAACTTGAGGGTATAGATAACCAACTATAATATGTCAACATTCTACACTGTAAACAGATTTCTTAAAAAAAAAAGTAAATTAGGGCAACATAATAGTCATAAATTGTACCATACAGAGAACCTACCTGTTTTGTAATTGTTGAATTATTTTGCAAAAATTAGAGAAGGGATCTTTTTTTTTCTGGAAAATAGAAGGCAGAGGTGTTTCTTTGAAGTTAATTCTGTGACTTCTCCAATTCATAATTTTTGTAGCAAACACTGTTCAGATCACTTCCTATTTATCCCATTGGTGAGGGTGGGATCCTCCACCCTACGTAATACAAGATAGCTAAATGCATGACACCTGACACTGGCCTGATGACTGAGAAGTTTATTAGTCACATATGATCCCAGCGCACGGAAGGACACCGCACACCACACCACACAAACACCCCATGTGGGTTGCACTCAGGAGCAGAGCAAACCAGTAGGCGCAATGGGAAGGTTTGTAGCAGTAAGAGAGTGAGGTATTCCCTGTTTTCCACCAGAGAATGTGATTG
>NW_022594137.1:0-1498 GCF_004348235.1 Phoca vitulina
CCCTCTCCATGGGCATCACCTTTCTCTAGCCCTCCCTGCCCTGGCTTGGAGTTGTGTCCAGGATGACAGGACCTGATGTATAGAATTCAGTATATGTATTTATTACACATATAAATAAATATGTAAATAAAATGTTTTGTGGCTAAAAAAATTTATATATACATATATATATTATTTCAAATACTTTATAAATACAGTTGATCTGTACCTTGTTTCTCACTTCAAGATTTGCATGGTGTAAAAGCAGCTTCTCTGCTATTGATGTATTTGAACCAACGGCGGCATAGTGGAGAGCAGTATTGCCAGCAATGTCCATAAGATTTGGATCAGCACCGTGTTCTAGAAGAATAGTCACACATCTCTCATTCTGACATTGTACAGCCTGTCAGTATTATACCAAGAAACAGAGTGTCAATTCTGGGAATTTAAAGTAAACATGCCACAGGTTTCACCAATTTGTTATGTTTAAATGCAATAAATTTCCATTCTAAGTAATTAAATCAAATCCATCTCAGGCAGACCCAGCTGCTTCCACATACCTTCATCAGAGCAGTCCTATAACCTTTATCAAAGAGGTCAAGCTGGCATTTCCTCTCCACTAGGACAGCAACGACATCTGGACGGCCATTGGCACAGGCCAAATGGAGAGCAGTCCTACGAAAGTGAAAGAACTTTTTAGGAAATTATAGTGCACTATTTCAAACCATGCAATTAATTCATGTAATTGCAAGCATTAAATAGCATCTTGTTCCTATGACTCCAAAACAAAGATTTAGTTTTCTTTTGAAGAAAGTACAATATTTATTAGTGATTCTTCACCACACTAATAAAGAGCAGCCTATCTGAGTAGGTAGAGCATGACCTCAGGATTCAGCTTCACTTGGATTTGAATCCTACTTTAACTCCGTCACTTAACAGTTATCACTTACTTAGCCTTATCCTCAATTTCCTCATCAACAAAATGGGGATAAAAATAGTTATCTCGGGGCCCCTGCCCAGCTCAGTTTGAAGATCATGTGACTCTTGATCTTGAGGGTCGTGAATTCGAGCCCCATGTTGGGTATAGAGATTACTAAAAAATAAGAATAATAAATAAAATAAAGACTAGTTATCTCACAAGACCTCGGCGTGATGCTTAAATGAGGATCTATGCAGAGTTTGTTACATAATATTATTATAACTATTACTATTACTACTATTTTACAAAGACAACATCCAATTAGGTAAAGTGATACAATTATGCCTACTTTGTAGATATGTTTTAAGGATTCGCAGGAATACATTTCAGTGATTCTAAGATTCTCATTTTGTCACCTTTTAATATCTCTGACATTGGAATGCAATTTATAATTCAAAATGTCTTACAACTATAATTGGCAGAATTGTTTTAAAAGTTCTTATTGGTACAGAAAATACTGGGGCATCAGACAATCTATGGTGCCTTACATTAAATGAAATAATGATATACACAACAGGTCTATTGCAGTTCTAGTCATAT
>NW_022594138.1:0-1497 GCF_004348235.1 Phoca vitulina
TGGGATAACTGGGGGATGGGCATTAAGGAGGGCACTTGAAGTAATGAACACTGGGTGTTATACGCAACTGATGAATCACTAACTTCTACCCCTGAAACTAATAATACACTATATGTTAACTAAATTGGATTTAAATAAAAATTTTTTAAAACACTAAAATATAAATACTATTAATACTATGTTTTCGGGGCCCCTGTGAGGCTCAGTTGTTAAGCGGCTACCTTCGGCTCAGGTCCTGGGATCGAGCCCTGCATCGGGCTCCCTGCTCCGCGGGGAGCCTGCTTCTCCCTCTCCCACCACCCCCCCAACTTGTGTTCCCACTCTCGCTGTCTCTCTCTTTCTCTCTGTCAAATAAATAAATAAAATCTTTTAAAAAAATACTATGTTTTCATTGGTAAATATGAAAATACTAATGACCCAATCAATGCTGTACTTAAAGGAAAATTCACAGATCTAAATGCCTACATTAAGAATAAAAAAGCAAATAAAACTTTCTAATGCCTTTTATAACTCCTTAAGGCATTGTATTTAGACTAATACTGCTGAATGGATTATCACATTCAAGTTCAAACAACCAGTATAGCTTTAAATATTGTATTACTAAAATTGTTATTAATAACAATTAATGATTTTTAATAAATTAATATACAATTTATTAATACAAAATTTAACATTAATAATTTAAATCATTAAAATAGTAAATATTTTATACTTGACAGTTTACACAGAATACATACATTACGTTCTTCCTTAGCTGCTTCTTCTAACTGAGCAGCAAATTGTGAACAACATCTCAAGAATGAATTCAGATCATCCCCAACCTTTTGAAAAGAATAACAAAAAAAAGTTACTTTCATTTCAGAATCCATATGCATCTCCATCTACATTTTAGTATATTTAATTATTTTGGAAAATATTTTTTGCCTATAATTTATGTCCCTTCAAACCTATAAGACAAGAAATCATGCTCCAAATGCTATACTAGCAAATTCCTCCAGAAAGTGAAAGAGAGTACATTTTGGGAGCTGGCCCATTAATGACATATATCCTGCTATGCCTCTTTTATTCTCCCCTGCACCATTGCAGAAAAGCAAGCATCCCAGATTTAAACTCCTGAAAGTTATGAATACCCAAAAAAAGGTAGCCACTCTGTACACAGAAATATATAGAAATATCTCTTTGTGTTAGAAAATGAATGCTCATTATGACTTCTCAATATAAGTATACTTGCCAAGAGCTGTAGTCTTTTACCCTCACTCAATGGGCAAATGAACACTTTGAGGAAAAAATAGTGGCAGATGAAAACATCATAATGACTGAATCTTTTCTAGTAGAGTAGTGATTTGTAAATCAGAGACAACCTATGGTACACAAACCTCAGATGCTCATATAGAGTTAGGATTCTCATAGAATGTTCTCCATGAGGAATATGTTCATTTAACATCACATGTTAAAACATACTCACAGGCTGATACACTTTTTTTTTTTTTTTTTTTT
>NW_022594139.1:0-1496 GCF_004348235.1 Phoca vitulina
GAGGGTTGCTGGAGTGGTGGGGGGTGGAAGGGATGGGGTGGCTGGGTGATAGAAATTGGGGAGGTTATGTGCTATGGTGAGTGCTGTGAATTGTGCAAAACTGTTGAATCACAGATCTGTACCTCTGAAACAAATAATGCAATATATGTTAAGAAAAAAAAAAGAAGATAGCAGGAGGGGAAGAATGAAGGGGGGGAAATTGGAGGGGGAGATGAACCATGAGAGACGATGGACTCTGAAAAACAAACTGAGGGTTCTAGAGGGGAGGGGGGTGGGAGGATGGGTTAGCCTGGTGATGGGTATTGAGGAGGGCACGTTCTGCATGGAGCACTGGGTGTTATGCACAAACAATGAATCATGGAACACTATATCTAAAACTAATGACGTAATATATGGGGATTAACATAACAATAAAAAAATAAAAAAAAAACAATTCCTAGTTTTGTTGATCTCTTCAATTGTTTTTTTGATTTCTATATAATTGATTTTTGCTTTAATGTTTATTATTTCTTTTCTGCTGGCTTAGGCTTTATTTGCTGTTCTTTTTCCAGCTCCTTTAGGTATAAGTTTAGATCGTGCATTCGAGGATTTTCATGTTTCTTGATAAAAGCCTGTATTGCTATATACTTCCCTCCTAGGACCGCCTTTGCTACATCCCAGGGTTCTGACCTGTCGTGTTTTTATCTTCATTTGTTTCCATGTATTTTTTTAAATATTTTATTGTTATGTTAATCACCATACATTATCATCATTAGTTTTCGATGTACTGTTCCATGATACATTGTTTGTGCATAACACCCAGGTCTCCATGCAGAACGTGCCCTCTTTAATACTCATCACCAGCCTAACCCATGCTCCCACCCCTTCCCCTCTAGCACCCTCAGTTTGTTTTTCAGAGTCCATCGTCTCTCATGGTTCATCTCCCCCTCCAATTTCCCCCCCTTCATTCTTCCCCTCCTGCTATCTTCTTTTTTTTTTCTTAACATATATTGCATTATTTGTTTCAGAGGTACAGATCTGTGATTCAACAGTTTTGCACAATTCACAGCACTCACCATAGCACATAACCTCCCCAATTTCTATCACCCAGCCACCCCATCCCTTCCACCCCCCACCACTCCAGCAACCCTCAGTTTGTTTCCTGAGATTAAGAATTCCTCATATCAGTGAGTTCATATGATACATGTCTTTGTCTGATTGACTTATTTTGCTCAGCATAACAACCTCCAGTTCCATCCATGTCGTTGCAAAAGGCAAGATCTCATTCCTTTTGATGGCTGCATAATATTCCATTGTATATATATACCACTTCTTCTTTATCCATTCATCTGTTGATGGACATCTTGGCTCTTTCCACAGTTTGGCTATTGTGGACATTGCTGCTATAAACATCGGGGTGCACGTAGCCCTTTGGATCCCTACATTTGTATCTTTGGGGTAAATACCCAATAGTGCAATTGCTGGATCATATGGTAGCTCTATTTTCAACTTTTTGA
>NW_022594140.1:0-1496 GCF_004348235.1 Phoca vitulina
GGGGGGGAAGATGGCAGAGGAGTAGGGGACCCTATTTCAACTGGTCCCCAGAATTGAGCTGGATATCTACCAGACCACTCTGAGCACCCACGAAACCAGCCTGAGATGTAAGAAGATCTGGATCTCTACAAGCAGAATATCGCAGGTGGTTGGTTTTGAGGTACGAAGCGGGGAGCTGTGATTCCGTGGGCAGATATCGGAGGATAAATGGCAGCGGGAGGGTGCCTGGCCGTGGGGATCCTACAACGCCGGTGAGCAACAGCCTTGCGTGCTGTGGATAGGGCACAGACTCGCAGACCGGTAGCGGTGGGGAAAGGACTTTAGGGCAGCCCCTGGGGCGGAAACCCGGAGGGGGGGGTCACGCCTGCGAACTGCAGCCCCCAGGACGGAAACCCTGAGTGGCGGGGTCGCATGGGCAACCTGGGAGCGGCTGGCAGTTTTAGAAGCACAAAGGGCAGAGACGTGCCCCGACCTGGAGGCAGGACTGGGAGCGCTGCGTAGGGGCGCACAACCCAGGACACTGCAGTTTATAGCAGCACAGACAGAAACAGAGACGGTGTGGCCTGGAGAGCTCACTGAAGAACAGACTGAGGTCTCTCTGCTCTGAGGCAGAGGGTTGGAAACGGTCTCTTCTGCTCTGACTCATGGAAGAGACACAGAAAGCCGCCAGGGAAAGCCGCCAGAGAACAAAAGCAAAAAAATAGAAAAATCCCGAATTCACCAACTAACTCTACACCTTAAAGAACTAGAGAAAAAGCAACAAACGATGCCTAAGCCATGCATTAGAAGAGAAATAGTTAAGATTAGAGCAGAGATCAATGAATTAGAAACCAGAAACACAGTAGATCAGATCAATGAAACTAGAAGCTGGTTCTCTGAAAGAATTAATAAGATCGATAAACCACTGGCCAGACTTATCCAAAAGAAAAGAGAAAGGACCCAAATTAATAAAATTATGAATGAAAGGGGAGAGATCAAGACACACCAATGAAATAGAAACAATTATTAGAAATTATTATCAACAACTATATGCCAATAAATTAAGCAAACTGGAAGAAATGGATGCCTACCTGGAAACCTATAAGCTGCCAAGACTGAAACAGGAAGAAATGGACAACCTGAATAGGCCAATAACCAGTGACAAGATTGAAGCAGTGATCAAAAACCAAAAGAAAAGAGAAAGGACCCAAATTAATAAAATTATGAATGAAAGGGGAGAGATCACGACTAACACCAAGGAAATAGAAACAATTATTAGAAATTATTATCAACAACTATATGCCAATAAACTGAGCAATCTGGATGAAATGGAGGCCTTCCTGGAAACCTATAAGCTGCCAAGACTGAAACAGGAAGAAATTGACATCCTGTATAGGCCAATAACCAGTAACGAGATTGAAGCAGTGATCAAAAACCTCCCAGAAAACAAGAGTCCAGGGCCTGATGGACTCCCTGGGGAATTCTACCAAACATTCAAAGAAGTAATAATACCTATT
>NW_022594141.1:0-1495 GCF_004348235.1 Phoca vitulina
GTTTTAAAGATAAAACTCGCAGGAGATAAATTCTGCTTCATGTGAAAACCTCCCCCATTAACTGTAAAACGTCTCTCTGCACTGTTAGCTGGCTGGGACCGGAGGGGCCACAGCGGGGCAGACCTTGGTCCTTGGCCTCCTGTCCCATTAAACTTCCAGACACGTTGCAAGTCCGGATGCTCTGAGGCCCCAGCCCACACCGGCAGGGCGGTCCTTCCCACGTGTCTAACAAGCATCTGCGGCACAGACAGAGGTGAGCCGCCCTGCTGGCAGGAGACCTCTGTCCTCCTCACTTTTCCCAGCAGCCCGAACTGGGGGAAGTCAGGGCCCTGCTCCCATAGAAATATGGAGCAGGTATCAGTTTCCAGGAGAGATGATCCCAGGGCATCCTTCATTTACGTGCTCTGGTTCTTACCACCCTTCTGTTTCCCTTTGTGCGGTCACATGCAGAATGGCCATCGGGGGCTCCCTTGGGTTTTGCGGCTTTCCTGGAAGTGCCAAAGACAAAGTTAGGGAAGCAACTTGTTGGCCTTCTGCTTTGCCTCCTATCCCCTCCACACTCCCATTTCCTCTTATTCTTCCCCTCTATCAGCTTTTACGTCCTTCACCCCCTCTCTTGAGCCCAGGACGAGAGAACTTGTGATAGCAGACTTCTGTGGGACCAGTCCTGACAGCTGGTGGGAAGAGAAGAATGGGGCATGTTCAGAACCCCCTCCCTCTACCCGGGGCAGAAGAGCACAAAGTTGGGGGGGGGGCAGATCCAGGCTTCTGGAGACCCTCCAGCAGTGGGGACCCAGCCCTTCTCACTGCACCCCCCTGGCTCCCTGCCCCGTACTCAGGGCTTCTCAGCACCATTTAGCAGGGCAGACCCACATCAGGAGCCAGGGTGATGCTAGGAGAGTGGGGGGGGGAAGGGGGGGAGTGACAGGATTTTATAGACATTGGAGATGCAAGGACCTCCTGCGCCTGGATGGGACCAGGTCCTTCAGGATGGCAATCATCCAATCAGGGAACAGGGAAGAGCCCCAGAGGGAGCTCATGGGTACGGAAGCGAGAAAATGAAAAGGAATGACAGAGGAGATAAATTACATGCACAGTTTTGCTCCCTCTGTCCAATCTTCAAAATCTGCAAAGTAACCCTCTGCATGGACCTTGGCAGGAGTGGCCCAGGAGAAGGTGGCCTTGGGGAAGGACAGGGGACAGTCAGGGCAGAGGTGAGCACTCAGGCTCACTTCCCCCAGGGATTACATCTCTGACCCCAGAACTCAATTCTGTCCTCAGCTCTGCAGTTCTCCCTGCGGCCACGATGGCTTCCCCTCTGCCATGAAGGACTGTGTCTCTGATCACCGGACCTCTGTCCCACGGAGCCAAGTGCAAGGTTTATTCTGATCCCAGGTCCGGGGATTTGGGCGAGGAGAGGAGAGAAATGTGTTCCCGGGAGTGCCTCTCACCTCACTTCTGCAGCAGGACCCGGGAGCTCATGCAGGAGGCTGAG
>NW_022594142.1:0-1494 GCF_004348235.1 Phoca vitulina
GCAAAGGATCTGTACTCAGAAAACTATAAAATACTCATGAAAGAAATCGAGGAAGACACAAAGAAATGGAAAAACGTTCCATGCTCATGGATTGGAAGAACAAATATTGTGAAGATGTCAATGCTACCTAGAGCAATCTACACATTCAATGCAATCCCTATCAAAATACTATCCACTTTTTTCAAAGAAATGGAACAAATAATCCTAAAATTTGTATGGAATCAGAAAAGACCCCGAATAGCCAGAGGAATGTTGAAAAAGAAAAGCAAAGCTGGTGGCATCCCAATTCCAGACTTCAAGCTCTATTACAAAGCTGTCATCATCAAGACAGTATGGTACTGGCACAAAAACAGGCACATAGATCAATGGAACAGAATAGAGAGCCCAGAAATGGACCCTCACCTCTATGGTCAACTAATCTTTGACAAAGCAGCAAAGAATGTCCAATGGAAAAAAGACAGTCTCTTCAACAAATGGTGTTGGGAAAACTGGACAGCCACATGCAGAAAAATGAAACTGGACCATTTCCTTACACCACACACAAAAATAGACTCAAAATGGTTGAATGACCTCAATGTGAGACAGGAGTCCATCCAAATCCTAAAAGAGAACACAGGCAGCAACCTCGTCGACCTCAGCCGCAGCAACTTCTTCCTAGAAACATCGCCAAAGGCAAGGGAAGCAAGGGCAAAAATGAATTATTGGGACCTCATCAAGATAAAAAGCTTTTGCACAGCAAAAGAAACAGTCAGCAAAACCAAAAGACAACCGACAGAATGGGAGAAGATATTTGCAAATGACATATCAGGTAAAGGGCTAGTATCCAAAATCTATAAAGAAGTTCTGAAACTCAACACCCAAAGAACAAATGATCCAATCAAGAAATGGGCAGAAGACATGAACAGACATTTCTCCAAAGAAGACATCCAAATGGCCAACAGACATAAGTGCTCAACATCGCTTGGCATCAGGGAAATCCAAATCAAAATCTCAATGAGATATCACCTCACACCAGTCAGAATGGCTAAAATTAACAAGTCAGGAAATGACAGATGTTGGCGGGGATGCGGAGAAAGGGGAACCTTCCTACACTGTTGGTGGGAATGTAAGCTGGTGCAGCCACTCTAGAAAACAGTATGGAGGTTCTTCAAAAAGTTGAAAATAGAGTTACCATACGATCCAGCAATTGCACTACTGGGTATTTACCCCAAAGATACAAATGTAGGGATCCGAAGGGGTACGTGCACCCCGATGTTTATAACAGCAATGTCCACAATAGCCAAACTGTGGAAAGAGCCAAGATGTCCATCAACAGATGAATGGATAAAGAAGAGGTGGTATATATATACAATGGAATATTATGCAGCCATCAAAAGGAATGAAATCTTGCCGTTTGCAACGACATGGATAGAACTGGAGAGTGTTATGCTGAGAGAAATAAGTCAATCAGAGAAAGACATGTATCATATGACCTCACTGATATGAGGAATTCTT
>NW_022594143.1:0-1494 GCF_004348235.1 Phoca vitulina
AAGAATTCCTCATATCAGTGAGGTCATATGATACATGTCTTTCTCTGATTGACTTATTTCTCTCAGCATAACACTCTCCAGTTCTATCCATGTCGTTGCAAACGGCAAGATTTCATTCCTTTTGATGGCTGCATAATATTCCATTGTATATATATACCACCTCTTCTTTATCCATTCATCTGTTGATGGACATCTTGGCTCTTTCCACAGTTTGGCTATTGTGGACATTGCTGTTATAAACATCGGGGTGCACGTACCCCTTCGGATCCCTACATTTGTATCTTTGGGGTAAATACCCAGTAGTGCAATTGCTGGATCGTATGGTAACTCTATTTTCAACTTTTTGAAGAACCTCCATACTGTTTTCTAGAGTGGCTGCACCAGCTTACATTCCCACCAACAGTGTAGGAAGGTTCCCCTTTCTCCGCATCCCCGCCAACATCTGTCATTTCCTGACTTGTTAATTTTAGCCATTCTGACTGGTGTGAGGTGATATCTCATTGAGATTTTGATTTGGATTTCCCTGATGCCAAGCGATGTTGAGCACTTATGTCTGTTGGCCATTTGGATGTCTTCTTTGGAGAAATGTCTGTTCATGTCTTCTGCCCATTTCTTGATTGGATCATTTGTTCTTTGGGTGTTGAGTTTCAGAACTTCTTTATAGATTTTGGATACTAGCCCTTTACCTGATATGTCATTTGCAAATATCTTCTCCCATTCTGTCGGTTGTCTTTTGGTTTTGCTGACTGTTTCTTTTGCTGTGCAAAAGCTTTTTATCTTGATGAGGTCCCAATAATTCATTTTTGCCCTTGCTTCCCTTGCCTTTGGCGATGTTTCTAGGAAGAAGTTGCTGCGGCTGAGGTCGACGAGGTTGCTGCCTGTGTTCTCTTTTAGGATTTGGATGGACTCCTGTCTCACATTGAGGTCATTCAACCATTTTGAGTCTATTTTTGTGTGTGGTGTAAGGAAATGGTCCAGTTTCATTTTTCTGCATGTGGCTGTCCAGTTTTCCCAACACCATTTGTTGAAGAGACTGTCTTTTTTCCATTGGACATTCTTTGCTGCTTTGTCAAAGATTAGTTGACCATAGAGGTGAGGGTCCATTTCTGGGCTCTCTATTCTGTTCCATTGATCTATGTGCCTGTTTTTGTGCCAGTACCATACTGTCTTGATGATGACAGCTTTGTAATAGAGCTTGAAGTCTGGAATTGGGATGCCACCAGCTTTGCTTTTCTTTTTCAACATTCCTCTGGCTATTCGGGGTCTTTTCTGATTCCATACAAATTTTAGGATTATTTGTTCCATTTCTTTGAAAAAAGTGGATAGTATTTTGATAGGGATTGCATTGAATGTGTAGATTGCTCTAGGTAGCATTGACATCTTCACAATATTTGTTCTTCCAATCCATGAGCATGGAACGTTTTTCCATTTCTTTGTGTCTTCCTCGATTTCTTTCATGAGTATTTTATAGTTTTCTGAGTACAGATCCTTTGC
>NW_022594144.1:0-1494 GCF_004348235.1 Phoca vitulina
CCAGCAACCCTCAGTTTGTTTCCTGAGATTAAGAATTCCTCATATCATCAGTGAGGTCATATGATACATGTCTTTCTCTGTTTGACTTATTTCGCTCAGCATAGTACCCTCCAGTTCCATCCACGTCGTTGCAGATGGCAAGATCTCATTCCTTTTGATGGCTGCATAATATTCCATTGTGTATATATCTTTATATATATATATATATATACATATATACATATATATATATATATATATATACATATATATATATATACCACCTATTCTTTATCCATTCATCTGTTGGTGGACATCTTGGCTCTTTCCACAGTTTGGCTATTGTGGACATTAATAGCAAGCGTTCTAACTCGGAGAAACAACACTGAAGAGAAACCGTGCTTTAGCTACCGACGACCTCTGTGTGGGAGGAAGCAGTTTAGGGTGTACTGCGGGTGAGAGCCTGGGGACGGGTTCCGTTTCGTAAAATCGAGGGAGAGACAGGCCGGAGAGAAGGCAGCTCTCAACTCACACCATGGTTATGGGGCTAGTACCGTTGCCCCGGGTGTGTGTGCAGGCTTCATGAAAACCGCCTAACTCGAAGGAAAAACTCGCTGGAGAATCCATGCTTCAGCTAAAAGAGCCGCTCCTGAGGGTGGAAGCATTTTGTTGTGTGCGTGCGTGAGAGCCCTGCAAGGGAGTCGAAAGCCTTTTGCGAGTGAGCCTCAGGCCCCAGCAGAAGGCAGAACACGACTCCCCATGTGTTTCATCAAGCTAGCACTGCGGCCCCACTTTTGCATGGAAGTCTCATCACTAGCGTTCTAACTCAAAGAAACAGCAGTGTAGAGAAATCGTGCTTTAGCTACTGTCGGTCTCCAGGCGGAGGAAGCAGTATACAGGGTACCGTGGGTGAGAGCCTGGGGAACGGGTTGCATACGTGAAACCGAGGGAGAAACCGTTCCGGGCAGAAGGCACCTCTGGACTCAGCTCTTGCTACCTGAAGCTAACACTACTGCTCCATGTGTGCTTGGAATGCTCCGTGCTCAACAGTGCCTTGGAAGGAACAAGCCTGTAAAGACTCCCAGCTGCAGCTCTTTCGCCTACCAGGCTGCTAAGGCCAAGAAGCAATGGTGTATAGTTCCTGCCCTTTATGTAACATTGCCGTTCCTGAAGACGGAGGAATTTTACAGTGCTCCTGTAGGAGAGACCGGGAAAGGGTCCCGTACGTGAAATGGAGTGAGAAACAGGCCGGTGTGGAAGGGAGCTCTCAACTCACCTCTTGTTTCTGATGCTAGTACCCTTGCCCCGGGGGTGCCTGCAGGCCTAAAGCCAAGCACCTAACTCAAGGGAACAACTCTTGAGAGAATTCCTGCTTCGGCTAAAATAGCCACGCCTGAGGGTGGACGCATTTTGCTGTGTGCAAGCGTGAGCGCCCTGCAACTGAGTCCCAAACCATTTTCTGTGTGAGACTCAGGCCCCGGAAGAAAGCAGAACACGACTCCCCACTTGTTTCAT
>NW_022594145.1:0-1494 GCF_004348235.1 Phoca vitulina
GCAAAGGATCTGTACTCAGAAAACTATAAAATACTCATGAAAGAAATCGAGGAAGACACAAAGAAATGGAAAAACGTTCCATGCTCATGGATTGGAAGAACAAATATTGTGAAGATGTCAATGCTACCTAGAGCAATCTACACATTCAATGCAATCCCTATCAAAATACTATCCACTTTTTTCAAAGAAATGGAACAAATAATCCTAAAATTTGTATGGAATCAGAAAAGACCCCGAATAGCCAGAGGAATGTTGAAAAAGAAAAGCAAAGCTGGTGGCATCCCAATTCCAGACTTCAAGCTCTATTACAAAGCTGTCATCATCAAGACAGTATGGTACTGGCACAAAAACAGGCACATAGATCAATGGAACAGAATAGAGAGCCCAGAAATGGACCCTCACCTCTATGGTCAACTAATCTTTGACAAAGCAGCAAAGAATGTCCAATGGAAAAAAGACAGTCTCTTCAACAAATGGTGTTGGGAAAACTGGACAGCCACATGCAGAAAAATGAAACTGGACCATTTCCTTACACCACACACAAAAATAGACTCAAAATGGTTGAATGACCTCAATGTGAGACAGGAGTCCATCCAAATCCTAAAAGAGAACACAGGCAGCAACCTCGTCGACCTCAGCCGCAGCAACTTCTTCCTAGAAACATCGCCAAAGGCAAGGGAAGCAAGGGCAAAAATGAATTATTGGGACCTCATCAAGATAAAAAGCTTTTGCACAGCAAAAGAAACAGTCAGCAAAACCAAAAGACAACCGACAGAATGGGAGAAGATATTTGCAAATGACATATCAGGTAAAGGGCTAGTATCCAAAATCTATAAAGAAGTTCTGAAACTCAACACCCAAAGAACAAATGATCCAATCAAGAAATGGGCAGAAGACATGAACAGACATTTCTCCAAAGAAGACATCCAAATGGCCAACAGACATAAGTGCTCAACATCGCTTGGCATCAGGGAAATCCAAATCAAAATCTCAATGAGATATCACCTCACACCAGTCAGAATGGCTAAAATTAACAAGTCAGGAAATGACAGATGTTGGCGGGGATGCGGAGAAAGGGGAACCTTCCTACACTGTTGGTGGGAATGTAAGCTGGTGCAGCCACTCTAGAAAACAGTATGGAGGTTCTTCAAAAAGTTGAAAATAGAGTTACCATACGATCCAGCAATTGCACTACTGGGTATTTACCCCAAAGATACAAATGTAGGGATCCGAAGGGGTACGTGCACCCCGATGTTTATAACAGCAATGTCCACAATAGCCAAACTGTGGAAAGAGCCAAGATGTCCATCAACAGATGAATGGATAAAGAAGAGGTGGTATATATATACAATGGAATATTATGCAGCCATCAAAAGGAATGAAATCTTGCCGTTTGCAACGACATGGATAGAACTGGAGAGTGTTATGCTGAGAGAAATAAGTCAATCAGAGAAAGACATGTATCATATGACCTCACTGATATGAGGAATTCTT
>NW_022594146.1:0-1494 GCF_004348235.1 Phoca vitulina
AAGAATTCCTCATATCAGTGAGGTCATATGATACATGTCTTTCTCTGATTGACTTATTTCTCTCAGCATAACACTCTCCAGTTCTATCCATGTCGTTGCAAACGGCAAGATTTCATTCCTTTTGATGGCTGCATAATATTCCATTGTATATATATACCACCTCTTCTTTATCCATTCATCTGTTGATGGACATCTTGGCTCTTTCCACAGTTTGGCTATTGTGGACATTGCTGTTATAAACATCGGGGTGCACGTACCCCTTCGGATCCCTACATTTGTATCTTTGGGGTAAATACCCAGTAGTGCAATTGCTGGATCGTATGGTAACTCTATTTTCAACTTTTTGAAGAACCTCCATACTGTTTTCTAGAGTGGCTGCACCAGCTTACATTCCCACCAACAGTGTAGGAAGGTTCCCCTTTCTCCGCATCCCCGCCAACATCTGTCATTTCCTGACTTGTTAATTTTAGCCATTCTGACTGGTGTGAGGTGATATCTCATTGAGATTTTGATTTGGATTTCCCTGATGCCAAGCGATGTTGAGCACTTATGTCTGTTGGCCATTTGGATGTCTTCTTTGGAGAAATGTCTGTTCATGTCTTCTGCCCATTTCTTGATTGGATCATTTGTTCTTTGGGTGTTGAGTTTCAGAACTTCTTTATAGATTTTGGATACTAGCCCTTTACCTGATATGTCATTTGCAAATATCTTCTCCCATTCTGTCGGTTGTCTTTTGGTTTTGCTGACTGTTTCTTTTGCTGTGCAAAAGCTTTTTATCTTGATGAGGTCCCAATAATTCATTTTTGCCCTTGCTTCCCTTGCCTTTGGCGATGTTTCTAGGAAGAAGTTGCTGCGGCTGAGGTCGACGAGGTTGCTGCCTGTGTTCTCTTTTAGGATTTGGATGGACTCCTGTCTCACATTGAGGTCATTCAACCATTTTGAGTCTATTTTTGTGTGTGGTGTAAGGAAATGGTCCAGTTTCATTTTTCTGCATGTGGCTGTCCAGTTTTCCCAACACCATTTGTTGAAGAGACTGTCTTTTTTCCATTGGACATTCTTTGCTGCTTTGTCAAAGATTAGTTGACCATAGAGGTGAGGGTCCATTTCTGGGCTCTCTATTCTGTTCCATTGATCTATGTGCCTGTTTTTGTGCCAGTACCATACTGTCTTGATGATGACAGCTTTGTAATAGAGCTTGAAGTCTGGAATTGGGATGCCACCAGCTTTGCTTTTCTTTTTCAACATTCCTCTGGCTATTCGGGGTCTTTTCTGATTCCATACAAATTTTAGGATTATTTGTTCCATTTCTTTGAAAAAAGTGGATAGTATTTTGATAGGGATTGCATTGAATGTGTAGATTGCTCTAGGTAGCATTGACATCTTCACAATATTTGTTCTTCCAATCCATGAGCATGGAACGTTTTTCCATTTCTTTGTGTCTTCCTCGATTTCTTTCATGAGTATTTTATAGTTTTCTGAGTACAGATCCTTTGC
>NW_022594147.1:0-1491 GCF_004348235.1 Phoca vitulina
CCAGCAACCCTCAGTTTGTTTCCTGAGATTAAGAATTCCTCATATCAGTGAGGTCATATGATACATGTCTTTCTCTGTTTGACTTATTTCGCTCAGCATAGTACCCTCCAGTTCCATCCACGTCGTTGCAGATGGCAAGATCTCATTCCTTTTGATGGCTGCATAATATTCCATTGTGTATATATCTTTATATATATATATATATATACATATATACATATATATATATATATATATATACATATATATATATATACCACCTATTCTTTATCCATTCATCTGTTGGTGGACATCTTGGCTCTTTCCACAGTTTGGCTATTGTGGACATTAATAGCAAGCGTTCTAACTCGGAGAAACAACACTGAAGAGAAACCGTGCTTTAGCTACCGACGACCTCTGTGTGGGAGGAAGCAGTTTAGGGTGTACTGCGGGTGAGAGCCTGGGGACGGGTTCCGTTTCGTAAAATCGAGGGAGAGACAGGCCGGAGAGAAGGCAGCTCTCAATTCACACCATGGTTATGGGGCTAGTACCGTTGCCCCGGGTGTGTGTGCAGGCTTCATGAAAACCGCCTAACTCGAAGGAAAAACTCGCTGGAGAATCCATGCTTCAGCTAAAAGAGCCGCTCCTGAGGGTGGAAGCATTTTGTTGTGTGCGTGCGTGAGAGCCCTGCAAGGGAGTCGAAAGCCTTTTGCGAGTGAGCCTCAGGCCCCAGCAGAAGGCAGAACACGACTCCCCATGTGTTTCATCAAGCTAGCACTGCGGCCCCACTTTTGCATGGAAGTCTCATCACTAGCGTTCTAACTCAAAGAAACAGCAGTGTAGAGAAATCGTGCTTTAGTTACTGTCGATCTCCAGGCGGAGGAAGGAGTATACAGGGTACCGTGGGTGAGAGCCTGGGGAACGGGTTGCATACGTGAAACCGAGGGAGAAACCGTTCCGGGCAGAAGGCACCTCTGGACTCAGCTCTTGCTACCTGAAGCTAACACTACTGCTCCATGTGTGCTTGGAATGCTCCGTGCTCAACAGTGCCTTGGAAGGAACAAGCCTGTAAAGACTCCCAGCTGCAGCTCTTTCGCCTACCAGGCTGCTAAGGCCAAGAAGCAATGGTGTATAGTTCCTACCCTTTATGTAACATTGCCGTTCCTGAAGACGGAGGAATTTTACAGTGCTCCTGTAGGAGAGACCGGGAAAGGGTCCCATACGTGAAATGGAGTGAGAAACAGGCCGGTGTGGAAGGGAGCTCTCAACTCACCTCTTGTTTCTGATGCTAGTACCCCTGCCCCGGGGGTGCCTGCAGGCCTAAAGCCAAGCACCTAACTCAAGGGAACAACTCTTGAGAGAATTCCTGCTTCGGCTAAAATAGCCATGCCTGAGGGTGGACGCATTTTGCTGTGTGCAAGCGTGAGCGCCCTGCAACTGAGTCCCAAACCATTTTCTGTGTGAGACTCAGGCCCCGGAAGAAAGCAGAACACGACTCCCCACTTGTTTCAT
>NW_022594148.1:0-282 GCF_004348235.1 Phoca vitulina
TCTCAGAGATGCATGGACTCCGTTGTCCAAAGAAACTCCCACTGGCACTGATGGGACTTGGGTCCCATGCTTTCTGCTGTGGGGACATTTAAAAAAAGTTCATATATCGTATCCATCCTCAACCAACACAGTCAGGCTGCCTCTGCACTCTCAGTTTTTGACAGCTTCTTTTCACTTTTAGGAAATTCAGTCTAATAGAAGAAAAACTTCGACACCTGCTGGATAAGTACAGGAATTGTGTACTGTCTCCAGATCCCCCAGTTTCCATCCCTGAATGGTTCC
>NW_022594148.1:382-1489 GCF_004348235.1 Phoca vitulina
GGGCTCACTGCCGGGAGGTGCATTCTCTATGCCAGTCATTGAGTCAGGTTATGTACATGGACCACATATGTGAATCATTACTTACTGCAAAATGATATAATAATTGCATAATACTTAATGGGATTGCACACTCAAACAGCAATTGAATCATAGCACCACTGGATCAGGGTAGAGAGGGAAATAAGTTAGGATATTCTGAAATACAACAACAGATTTCAAGTCTGATCTTCAGCATATACAGCAGAAGGAATTTATCACACACTCTTTGCTATAAGTAAACGAGGGAGGGAGGAAGTGTGATGGAGTAGGAGTAAGGGTTCCTACACTTGTCTCAACCCTGGAACACAGCTAGGTAGATATCAAGTCATTCTGAGCAACCAAGAAATCAGTCAGAGGTCTGAGAGAACAAAAACTGCAAGTCTACAAATAGAAAATCAACCACCTTTGGAAAGCAGGAGGTGTGCAGATTTGTCTTGGGGGTGATACAAGTGTGGGGTGACAGCAGGAAAAGAGCGTGCCTCCTGAAGCTACCGACAATGTATTATAGCAGCAGAGAGCAAAACCTGAACTTTGAGAAGTCCGCTACTGTGGGGATGTGCCTGGAATAAAGGTGCTGAAGTGGCAAAGTGGGGCAGAAACACAGGGTCTGAGGCTCCCCTGAGTCCTAAGAAGAACGTGTGGCACCAACGTGATGCACAGTTACTAGGCATAGGAGCCTGAAACCTGGTCGAACAGTGAGTCTAAGTGCAGGCTTTCTGCTCTGCTTTGCCAAAAACGGTGAACCACTGTGTGGTCATGTGACCTCTTCCCTGAGACCTGCAGGCAAAAGGCAAAAAGGCTGTGAGACCCTGCAATAAAGAATAACATGGGTCTACCCCGTGGGAGTCCCCAGTTTTGAAGTTTTGAAACTCAGTCATGTGCCTGAGATAGAGAAGCTCCAACACAGGCAGGGGGAACACAGGGTTCTGATGGAAACCGGGCACAGAAAAGGGTTGATTGCTCTCCTGTGAGGTCTCACTGAAGAGGGCAGGGTGCGAACTTCCAACACCAGTTTAGAGAGCAGATGCCATATTTAATCCACCCAACAGTGCAAAACAGCTCTACCCA
>NW_022594149.1:0-1489 GCF_004348235.1 Phoca vitulina
GATCCTTGGCTCTCCCCAGCCCTGCCTGCCAAGTTCACAAAAAGTCTGAAGACTGAGGAGGCCACAGAAGGGGCCACGGCCACGCTGAGCTGTGAGCTGAGCAAGTCAGCCCCTGTGCAGTGGAAGAAGGGGCCCGAGACCCTCAGAGCTGGGGACAGAGTCAGCCTGAGGCAGGATGGGACCGTGTGTGAGCTGGAGATCCGTGGCCTGGACGTGGCAGATGCTGGGGAGTATTTGTGTGTGTGCGGGCAGGAGAGGACATCAGCCACGCTGACAGTCAGGGGTAAAGACCCTCTGTGGCCACATGGGCCTCTGGCTTGGTGTCTGCCCGTCATCTCCCTGTCACCGCTTATTCTTTGTAGGATTTCGTGGGCATCTGTGTCTTCCCAA
This sequence comes from Phoca vitulina, assembly GCF_004348235.1. Classification (NCBI taxonomy): domain Eukaryota; kingdom Metazoa; phylum Chordata; class Mammalia; order Carnivora; family Phocidae; genus Phoca; species Phoca vitulina. The sequence continues at coordinate 391 of NW_022594149.1, forward strand.
CTGTGGTTTCCGCATCTGTCCTGGATCGGGTGTCCTCATTCCGCAGCCGTCCTGACGTTAGTGTCCAGTCCTTTGTGCCCCTTGTTTCTGCAAGGCCATTTGCCTCCATCACTGTCTCTCTATGTGGGTCTCATTCACGCCATGGCCTTTGTAGTTGGTTTGATCCTTGTGTGTGTACCTGTCCTGGACGCAAGCCCCCCAGCAGCCTGCTGTTCTCTCTACTTGTTGGCTCTCCCCAGCCCTGGTGGCTGGAGTCATGCAAAGTATGAGGCCTGAGGAGCCACTGAAGAGGCCATGGCCACACTGGGCACAGGCCAGGCTGAGGGAAGCCACAGCCCACAGTGTGTGCTCAGCTCACCGAGCACGTGGCCCATGTCCACCTGGGTTTGTGTCGTCTCTGTGATGTTTGTGTCCTGTCCATGTGGTCAGAGACCGTGATTGTGTCTGTGTCTCTCTGACCCTCCGCAGCCCTGCCTGTCAAGTTCACCAAGGGCCTGAGGAAGGAAGAGGCCACAGAAGGGGCCACGGCCACGCTGCACTGTGAGCTGAGCAAGGCGGCCCCTGTGGAGTGGAGGAAGGGGTCTGAGACCCTCAGAGCTGGGGACAGAGTCAGCCTGAGGCAGGATGGGACCGTGTGTGAGCTGGAGATCCGTGGCCTGGCCGTGGCAGATGCTGGGGAGTATTCGTGTGTGTGTGGACAGGAGAGGACATCGGCCGTGCTGACCGTCAGGGGTAAAGAGCACGTGTGGCCGTGTGGACCTGTGGCTTGGTGTCTGCCCGTCGTCACTATGTCACCACCTTCCCTCTGTTAGACTGCGTGGACATCTGTGTCTCTCCAGCTGGGTCTCCCTGGGATCTCTGAGTCTCCATCTCTGTGTCCAGTATTTGTCCTGATGTTCATGTCCAGGCTCGTGTCTCCTCCTGGACCATTTGCCTCCTACCCCACCTGCGCTTCTTTCACTCATTCGTGTCCTGGTCCTCTGCAGTTTGTGTGGTACTTGTGGGTGTCTGGTCCTGGACACAGAGTCCCCAAGACAGTCTGATGTCTCCCTGATCCTTGGCTCTCCCCAGCCCTGCCTGCCAAGTTCACAAAAAGTCT
>NW_022594150.1:0-1223 GCF_004348235.1 Phoca vitulina
CCACATTGCTCAGTTTATTGGCATATAGTTATTGATAATAATTTCTAGTAATTGTTTCTATTTCCTTGGTGTTAGTCATGATCTCTCCCCTTTCATTGATAATTTTATTAATTTGGGTCCTTTCTCTTTTCTTTTGGATAAGTCTGGCCAGTGGTTTATCGATCTTATTAATTCTTTCAAAGAATGAGCTTCTAGTTTTGTTGATTTGATCTACTGTTTCTGGTTTCTAATTCATTGATTTCTACTCTAATCTTAATTATTTCTCTTCTAATGCGTGGCTTAGGTGTCGTTTGTTGCTTTTTCTCCAGTTCTTTAAGGTGTAGAGTTAGCTAGTGAATTCGGATTTTTCTGTTTTTTTGAGTGAGGCTTGGATGGCTATGTATTTCCCTCTTAGGACCGCCTTTGAAGTATCCCATAGGTTTTGGACAGATGTGTTTTCATTCTCATTGGTTTCCATGAATTGTTTAAGTTCTTCTTTGATTTCCTGGTTGACCCAAACATTCTTGAGCAGAGTGGTCTTTAGCTTCCAAGTGTTTGAATTTCTGCCAATTTTTTTCTTGTGATTGAGTTCCAGCTTTAAAGCATTATGGTCTGAGAATACGCAGGGAATAATCTCAGTCTTTTGGTATCGGTTGAGACCTTATTTGTGACCCAGGATGTGGTCTATTCTGGAGAGAGTTCCGTGTGCCCTCGAGAAGAATGAGTATTCTGTTGTTTTAGGGTGGAATGTTCTGTATATATCTATGAGGTCCATCTGGTCCAGTGTGTCATTCAAAGCTCTTGTTTCTTTGTTGCTTTTCTGCTTAGATGATCTGTCTATTGCTGAGAATGGAGTATTGAGGTCTCCTACAATTAATGGATTGTTATCAGTATGACTCTTTTTTTGGTTAACAGTTGGCTTACGTAGTTGGCTGCTCCCATGTTGGGGGCATAGATATTTACAATTGTTAGATCTTCTTGTTGGATAGACCCTTTAAGAATGATACTGTGTCCGGGGTGCCTGGGTGGCTCAGTCGTTAAGCGTCTGCCTTCGGCTCGGGTCATGATCCCAGGGTCCTGGGATCGAGCCCCGCATCAGGCTCCCTGCTCAGCGGGAAGCCTGCTTCTCCCTCTCCCACTCCCCCTGCTTGTGTTCCCTCTCTCGCTGTGTCTCTCTGTGTCAAATAAATAATAAAATCTTTAAAAAAAAAAATAAAGCCACAGTGTAAAAAAAAAAAAAAAAA
>NW_022594150.1:1323-1489 GCF_004348235.1 Phoca vitulina
CTTTAAAAAAAAAAATAAAGCCACAGTGTAAAAAAAAAAAAAAAAATGATACTATGTCCTTCTGTGTCTCTAACTACAGACTTCAGTTTAAAATCTAATTTGTCTGATATAAGAATTGTTACCCCAGCTTTCTTTTGAGGTCCGCTGGCATGGAAGATGGATCTCC
>NW_022594151.1:0-1489 GCF_004348235.1 Phoca vitulina
GATCCTTGGCTCTCCCCAGCCCTGCCTGCCAAGTTCACAAAAAGTCTGAAGACTGAGGAGGCCACAGAAGGGGCCACGGCCACGCTGAGCTGTGAGCTGAGCAAGTCAGCCCCTGTGCAGTGGAAGAAGGGGCCCGAGACCCTCAGAGCTGGGGACAGAGTCAGCCTGAGGCAGGATGGGACCGTGTGTGAGCTGGAGATCCGTGGCCTGGACGTGGCAGATGCTGGGGAGTATTTGTGTGTGTGCGGGCAGGAGAGGACATCAGCCACGCTGACAGTCAGGGGTAAAGACCCTCTGTGGCCACATGGGCCTCTGGCTTGGTGTCTGCCCGTCATCTCCCTGTCACCGCTTATTCTTTGTAGGATTTCCTGGGCATCTGTGTCTTCCCAACTGTGGTTTCCGCGTCTGTCCTGGATCGGGTGTCCTCATTCCGCAGCCGTCCTGATGTTAGTGTCCAGTCCTTTGTGCCCCTTGTTTCTGCAAGGCTATTTGCCTCCATCACTGTCTCTCTATGCGGGTCTCATTCACGCCATGGCCTTTGTAGTTGGTTTGATCCTTGTGTGTGTACCTGTCCTGGATGCAAGCCCCCCAGCAGCCTGCTGTTCTCTCTACTTGTTGGCTCTCCCCAGCCCTGGTGGCTGGAGTCATGCAAAGTATGAGGCCTGAGGAGCCACTGAAGAGGCCATGGCCACACTGGGCACAGGCCAGGCTGAGGGAAGCCACAGCCCACAGTGTGTGCTCAGCTCACCGAGCACGTGGCCCATGTCCACCTGGGTTTGTGTCGTCTCTGTGATGTTTGTGTCCTGTCCATGTGGTCAGAGACCGTGATTGTGTCTGTGTCTCTCTGACCCTCCGCAGCCCTGCCTGTCAAGTTCACCAAGGGCCTGAGGAAGGAAGAGGCCACAGAAGGGGCCACGGCCACGCTGCACTGTGAGCTGAGCAAGGCGGCCCCTGTGGAGTGGAGGAAGGGGTCTGAGACCCTCAGAGCTGGGGACAGAGTCAGCCTGAGGCAGGATGGGACCGTGTGTGAGCTGGAGATCCGTGGCCTGGCCGTGGCAGATGCTGGGGAGTATTCGTGTGTGTGTGGACAGGAGAGGACATCGGCCGTGCTGACCGTCAGGGGTAAAGAGCACGTGTGGCCGTGTGGACCTGTGGCTTGGTGTCTGCCCGTCGTCACTATGTCACCACCTTCCCTCTGTTAGACTGCGTGGACATCTGTGTCTCTCCAGCTGGGTCTCCCTGGGATCTCTGAGTCTCCATCTCTGTGTCCAGTATTTGTCCTGATGTTCATGTCCAGGCTCGTGTCTCCTCCTGGACCATTTGCCTCCTACCCCACCTGCGCTTCTTTCACTCATTCGTGTCCTGGTCCTCTGCAGTTTGTGTGGTACTTGTGGGTGTCTGGTCCTGGACACAGAGTCCCCAAGACAGTCTGATGTCTCCCTGATCCTTGGCTCTCCCCAGCCCTGCCTGCCAAGTTCACAAAAAGTCT
>NW_022594152.1:0-1488 GCF_004348235.1 Phoca vitulina
GCACGTACTGCATGGATCACAGGGTGTTATATGAAAACAATGAATCATGGATCACTACATCATAAACCAATGATGTATTGTATGGTGACTAAGATAATATAATAAAATATAATTAAACAACAACAAAAAAGCAATAGACACTCATTTCTCACAGTTCTGTATTCTGGGAAGTCCCAGGTCAAGATGCAGGAAGACTTTGTGTCTGAAGAGCACCCGTGTCTTAGCCCATCTTTGCCCCTTCACGTCACATGGGGCCAGGGGGCCGGGAGCTTTCCCAGTCCTGCTGTATAAGGGCACTAATCCCATCATGAGACTGCACCCTCCTGACCTAAGTGCTTCCCTAAGGCCCCACCTCCTCCTCCCATCACATTAGTGTTCTGTTTCATCATGGGGATGCTAGAGGTCGCACACTTTGAGCTGGTATCAGCAACTGAAGGATCAATTAGTCATTCTCTGCAGGTGGAAGGTTCCTCCAGTGGACCACTCAACCTGAGGATTCCCATGTATTCACTGGAAGCTTCTGGTCTCTGTGTGCACACAGTGAACACAAGACCTTCAGAACCAGCTGTTGACCTTGGAGAGTGGACAGCTTCCACTGCAGGCACTGGGTAAGACTTTGGTCTATTTCTATGATCATTTTATAATTTCAGCTGCTTCCATGGATCATTCTTACTTTGCAAGGATTCTGACTGCTTCTACTTAGAATGGCAATTTTTCTCTTTTGTTCTCCAAGTTTTCATATTGTTTAGTAGAAATAGTCATCATACCATATGCTTTTATTATTGCGTGCTAGTCCTTGACCTTCAGTCGTCCCTTTTCTCCTCAGAGCCCACACAGGGGAAATCCAACAAGATCCCATGGATTTGCCCTCCTTTGATGCAGCTGGGAGATTAACTCCACACCAGCCCCTCCCATGAGCAGGACTCCTTCGCCCCAGTGACCCACAACATACACCCTGAGCCAGTGTACTTCCCTGAACCTATCCAAGCATTTATGTTTTGCTGAGAGATCTGCCCTGTTCTCAGCAGACATGATGATGAAGGTGATAAAGTTTTCATACTCGTGTGTGTCTGTGTGTGTGTGTGTGTGTGTGTGTGTGTGTGTGTGTGTGTGTGATCATCAGACTCCACATCTACACCACACCTGGAGGGGAGGGGGAACCTCTGCTTTCCCACGCTATCACTAATATTGATGCTGTGAGCATGGTTCAAGACAGTGTTCACACCAGATATTTTTCTTCCCTTGCTTTGGATTATTCATGCCGCTGTAGCCTCATGTCCAGCATGCACTTTACGCTGCTTCTAACAAGTTTTCACATTAAGCTGGGTGGTCCTGTGATGCACAGGGATTGCTGCTGGGACTTCTCTAAGGTTCAGTGGAGGTACACGGAGATATTTGTAATTTATTCCTATTTAGAGACAACAGTAAGCAAGTGTAAGCAACTCTGTGCTTTGTGTATATTAGAATAGTTTTTTTCCTATTAAAACA
>NW_022594153.1:0-1488 GCF_004348235.1 Phoca vitulina
TACCTTTAATACCTAAGCACCATTAGAGATAGTGCAGTGGATAGTGAGGCTGTTTTCTTAAATGATTATTTTTAACAGATGAAAGACTTTATATTGAACTCTACACATAGATACCATCCTATTCACTTCTTTTAATAGTCCATTTTATACAGGAGGCATGGAGGTCATAGAATTTTCAAGTAGCTGCTCTCAAGGGGCAAAATAAGGGTATCTGAGCCTTCTCACCCTGGGTCCTCTGCCCACTTACTGTAGAAACAGGGAAAGCAAGAGGGGTGAAAAATTTTTGGAAATCTTATTCTAACTCATCCTTTTACATTTGAGAAGTCTGACTCAGAGTTAAATGATTTGCCTCAGGCAGAGAGCCAGTCAGAAGCCTGTCTGGGAAGAGCACCATATCTCTTCACTTTTGGAAGTCTTATATCTCAAAATCCCCCAAGGCACAGGAAGGACACAAGATCCATTCTGAACAGCTGTCTGCTGTGGCCACCTTTCCAGCTCATTGCTGGGGCAGTATGTTTACATCTGCCTTTGGTTCAGTAGAGTGAGGGACTTTCTGGACCCTTAATGTCCAGTTGCAAGGCAACTGGAAAATTCTTGTAAGAGCCAGTTTATCCCACAGAGCTAGAACTTGAAACTAAAGGGAAAGAAAAAACATTAGCTGTCAATATAGGGTTAGTGGTAAGCACAGAATTCAGGTGGTTAAGAAAACAACTGGTTAAGATTATTAAGAGAGCATATAGATATGTTTTAGAAATGTGAGGTTATATTAATCTTACTTTCTTTGAATATATATGACAGTTTTAAAGTGTTCACCTACAATCAATTCCCCTTTTCATAATAAGGAGGATAGTATTTTGCAAAAGGACTATTTTTAAATGTAAGAAGCTTTGAGGAAAATTCTCATTTCTTGTCTCTGACCACAGCTAGAAATTAATTTTAATACAATACAGTGAAAAAGTTCATGAATACTTATCACAGAGGCATTTACGTGGGATTCTCATAAAAAAGCAAACACATAACAGCCAAGAACAATAAATGAACTAATTTTTCAGGAGTAAATCATTCACTGATAATAGTGAATTTACATCTATACATTCTATAGCCTTCGACATCTGTGAAAGAGAATATTGGTGAGCAGCATGATTCACAGGAGCTATGAGGTAAAAGAATCAAATAAAACAACAAATTTCTAATATACACTTTTAAATAATTTATAATATATTCATAAAATCTTCAAGAATGAAAACGCCAGACAAGATGATAGAAATAACTTTGAGATTCAAGCTCTCCTGAAGATGCTTATAAACATCAAGAAAAAAAAAAATGGCTAATAGATCTTATTGGATTAAATGGATTTTAGAAAAACTTATTATGTTGATAAAAAGCACAGGATAATGATACATGAGTAATGTGTCATTATTAAGCAATAATGAAAGAACATTTTAAATTATTACAACAATATCTACTCTTTAATAATATTAATACCTT
>NW_022594154.1:0-1487 GCF_004348235.1 Phoca vitulina
TGTGTCCTATGCTTCAGTAACTGACTTCCAAAGGGGGCAGCCTCCAATACCGGAATTCTATCTCGAATTCTAGAGAAGGCTGACCAATTCATTCCCCATTGCCAAGAAGGGTTCCTATTTATATTCAGTGATGAAAGGGTGGTTTGTATGAATATCTGAGAGTTGAGAATAAAATCTAGGTGGAAGTGTAGAAGAACATGCTATTTCTTTAACCTTCTGGCACGCGCCCCAGTCCTCTCCCTCCGCATTCTAGGACACATTGCCCTCCTAATGGTTTCCTTCCTCTCTAAGGCAGAAGTCCTGAGAGTATCCTTGGCATTCACTCTCTTGACCTCTCAGTCTGTTCATGCAACAGCTTTATTGTTCTTTTAATTTTATTTTATTATATATGTTAATCACCATACATTACATCATTAGTTTTTGATATAGTGTTCTCTGATTCATTGTTTGCGTATAACACCCAGTGCTCCATTCAATACGTGCCCTCTTAAATCCCATCACCAGGCTAACCCATCCTCCCACTCCCCTCCCCTCTAGAACCCTCAGTTTGTTTCTCAGAGTCCATAGTCTCTCACGGTTCGTCTCCGCATCCGATTTCCCACCCTTCATTTTTCCCTTCCTACTATCTTCTTCTTCTTTTTTTTTTTTTAACATATAATGTATTATTTGTTTCAGAGGTACAGGTCTGTGATTCAACAGTCTTACACAATTCACAGCGCTCACCATAGCACATACCCTCCCCAATGTCTATCACCCAGCCACCCCATCCCTCCCACTCCCCCACTCCAGCAACCCTCAGTTTGTTTCGTGAGATTAACAATTCCTCATATCAGCGAGATCATATGATACATGTCTTTCTCTGATTGACTTATTCGCTTAGCATAATACCCTCTAGTTCCTTCCACGTCGTTGCAGATGGCAAGATTTAGTTGTTGTTGTTGGTTTTTTTTGATGTCTGCATAATTTTCCATTATATATATATATATATATATATATATATATATATATATATATATACCACATCTTCTTTACCATTCATGTGTTGATGGACATCTTGGCTCTTTCCATAGTTTGGCTATTGTGGACATTGCTGCTATAATCATTGGGGTGCGCCTACCCCTTCGGATCCCTACATTTGTATCTTTGGGGTAAATACCCAGTAGTGCAATTGCTGGGTCATAAGGTAGTTGTATTTTCAACTTTTTGAGGATCCTATATACTGTTTTCCAGAGTGGCTGTACCAGCTCACAATCCCACCAACAGTGTAGGAGGGTTCCCCTTTCTCCGCATCCTCGCCAACATCTGTCGTTTCCTCACACAACAGCTTTCTGTTCTGTTGTGGTCACAGCTTAAAGGTTTCCCTAGAGGGCAGCACATCGCAAGTAGAACGCAAAACTGAAATGAAATCTATAGATTTTGCAGAAACACCTGCAAGAGAGACTTTGTTCTGATTTCCATCCAATGTGATATAATAGTAGCTGTGGCTA
>NW_022594155.1:0-1486 GCF_004348235.1 Phoca vitulina
GTCTCTCGGTCCAGAGCTGTGTTTGTCACGAGGGTGTAAAAATTCTCAACGGAAGGTTTAAGGAAGAAAGGAAGATCATCTTGAATGGAACAAACCATTCTTCCATTGTCTCCCGAGTCAGGATCTGAAACCCTGAATACAGCAATTATGGTCTCCTGCAAGTTTTCTGGGATATGATCGATAAATGTTGACATAGTCAGTTCCGGAGGGTTGTCATTCAAATCCATCACTTGGACAAACACCACGCAACTTCCAGAAAGGCCTCCACCGTCTGTCGCCTGAATATTTAATGTATAAGTCTGAGTGGATTCAAAATCCAGTTTCTGTGTTAAAAAGAGTTCTCCTGACTTTGCATTTATTTGAAAAGTTTTGCGAATCTCTTCAGAGGCTTGGGAAAATACATAAGATATTTCTCCATAGGTTCCAATGTCCAAATCGCTAGCAGAGACTATGGCAACCAGGAATCCAATGGGGCTGTTTTCCAGAACTTGCACCTCGTAAAGCCGCTTTGCAAACTCGGGGGCGTTATCATTGATGTCTAAGACTTCAATGTGAACCAGAGCAGTGCCAGTCCTGGGTGGAGTCCCGCCATCCAGCGCTGTGAGAGTTAACCTGATCTCAGCCTGTTGCTCTCGATCCAGTGCTTTGTCCAACACCAGCTGTGGTAATACGCCGTCGGGACTGTCTTGTAATTTAAGATGGAAATGGGAATTGGGGCTGACTGTGTAACTTTGGAGACTGTTGCTTCCTACATCTAAGTCCTGGGCACGTTCTATTAGGAAAGTAGTTCCGGGAGTGATACTTTCTGAAATTTTCAAAATTATTTCTTTGTCTAGGAACACCGGGGAATGATCATTTATATCTCTAATCCGTAGCTCAGCCTGAAAAAACTGCAGGGGATTTTCCAATAACACCTGGAAAGGTAGCACGCATGGCTCGGCAAGGCCGCACAGCTCCTCCCGATCCAGTTTCTCATTTAACAACAAGTCCCCTGTCTGCCTATCAAAATGCAAACGAGTTTTTTTCCCTTTGGAAATGACCCGAGCCCCCCGTGCAGCTAGCTCATTTACCTCCAGCCCCAGGTCTTTTAACAAATTGGCCACAAAGGAGCCACTCTCCATTTCCTCAGCCACTGAGTAGCGCCTAGGCTCGGAAGCAGCCTGAGCTATGCCCAGCAAAACAAAGAATATCAAGACTTGCCTTTGTTTCAGAAAGCGTTCTTTTCCCTCTCCAGCCTCCATCGCCTTCCGGTCTACCAGCAAACGTAACCCAGTTTCGGCTCGCGTTGTGGCGGACTCTTCACCTAGTATCTCGAAGGTACTGCGATAAGTGGAGACGCCTAGGGCCCCGATTTCCTGGGGCAAACACCTTAGAAAGCCTCCCCTTCCTGCTTGTTTCTTTAGCAGAGCATCTGGCTTAAGGAGCGCCGGCTGGTAGCTTTCTTCGTTCTACTTTTAATGCTGCAGCGCCACCCCGCGTCCTTTCC
>NW_022594156.1:0-1484 GCF_004348235.1 Phoca vitulina
CTCCCTCTGGGGTCACTTGGCATCTCCCCTTGCAGCGGCCTGCATCTTCCTGCACTGGGTCTCCTCTGAGCAGTCTGTGAGGCCGGACTGTGCCCATGTCACGGGCACGGAAGCGAGAGTCCAGAAGATCCAGACGACCTGCTCCTAGTCCCAACGTGTGGAGCCTGGGCCAAGGATGGTCAGCGAGCAGAGGAGGACTTGGGCCCAGGGAGCCTGAGGGAGGATGTGGCACAGTGAGCTGCAGGAGGAGAGTGAGCACCGTGGAGACCTGGCGCTCAGGCCTGCTGGGAGACCACATCCCACCCTCACTGGCTCTGTCCCCAGGGCTGGAGGTCATCCAGGTATCCACCCTCACAGCCTGTAGGCTGGCAGTGGCTGCCAGGAGAGGAGGCACCTGGTGCAGGAGAGAGCCCTCAGGCAGAGAGGAGGGGGCAGGTGCTCCCCCAGCAGCTGCAGGAACTCAGGGTAGCCACCCCCCCACGCTGCAGGCTGGCAGTGACTGCCAGGAGAGGAGGCACCTGGTGCAGGAGAGAGCCCTCTGCAGAGAGGAAGGGGCAGGTGCTCCCCCAGCAGCTGGAGGTACTCGGAGCATCCACCCTCCCAGGCTGCAGGCTGGCAGTGACTGCCAGGAGAGGAGGCACCTGGTGCAGGAGAGAGCCCTCTGCAGAGAGGAGGGGGCAGGTGCTCCCCCAGCAGCAGGTGCACTGGGGCGGGCTGAGGGGGCATCAGTGGACAGCAGTGCCTGCAGCTGGAGTCTCCACACAGACCCCCTCCTCAGGCTCAGCACAAGCTTGTCTGGATGGCCTTTGTCCCCCAAATACAAAGTCTGGCCCAGGCCCCCCCCACCAAGCCCTGACTCCCAATCCTTTGTACTCAGCTCAAGTGACAAGAAATGGCCAATAGTTTAGGTGGTGTCGGGTGCACAGGGACATTTGTTTTCCTGGCCCATGCTGTAACATTGCTGGCATTTTAAAGATCTCAAGGCTTTGATTCAAAAACGGTAGGACGCCGGGGACCCCAGTCGGCTTTCTGGAAACCTGCCTCTGTGCCTTGCAGCCATCCCATCCCACCAGCGCTGCTCAGAATCCCTCCAGGCCACAGACCCACAGTCTTGGGTCCTCAGATGGCCCAGACGATGTGCCTTCAAAAAGTGATCCCGGTGGGGCAGTAGGACACACTGCGGATTCCAGCAAATCCCCCTCCCAGAAACTGAGGGTACCCCTGGACGAGCTGTCTGAAAACAGCCAGGTCAGGGTTCCAGGAAGACACCAGAGGCACAGGAGTAACTGAGGGGCATCTGAAGGTCAGGTATGGGCAGTCAGAGCTTCCAGGCCCTTCTTCCCTAAAGCTCCTCATTCCTCAGCCTTTCTTCCGGTGATTCTGCTCGGTTTCTATTTGCCCCAACTGTTATCCATTGCCTAGGCAGCAGAGACTCACGTATGCCTTTAAATGTTTTGGACAATGAATGTCCACTTCAGGACATA
>NW_022594157.1:0-1484 GCF_004348235.1 Phoca vitulina
TGGATGTCTTCTTTGAAAAAATGTCTGTTCATGTCTTCTGCCCATTTCTTGATTGGATTCTTTGTTCTTTGGGTGTTGAGTTTGATAAGTTCTTTATAGATTTTGGATACTAGCCCTTTATCTGATATGTCATTTGCAAATATCTTCTCCCATTCTGTCAGTTGTCTTTTGGTTTTGTGGACTGTTTCTTTTGCTGTGCAAAAGCTTTTTATCTTGATGAAGTCCCAATAGTTCATTTTTGCCCTTGCTTCCCTTGCCTTTGGCGATGTTTCTAGGAAGAAATTGCTGCGGCTGAGGTCGAAGAGGTTGCTGCCTGTGTTCTCCTTTAGGATTTTGGTGGACTCATGTCTCACATTGAGGTGTTTCAACCATTTGGAGTCTATTTTCGTGTGTGGTGTAAGGTAATGGTCCAGTTTCATTCTTCTGCATGTGGCTGTCCAATTTTCCCAACACCATTTGTTGAAGACACTGTCTTTTTTCCATTGGACATTCTTTCCTGCTTTGTCAAAGATTACTTGACCATAGAGTGGAGGGTCCATTTCTGGGCTCTCTATTCTGTTCCATCGATCTATGTGTCTGTTTTTGTGCCAGTACCATACTGTCTTGATGATGACAGCTTTGTAATAGAGCTGGAAGTCCGGAATTGTGATGCCGCCAGCTTTGCTTCTCTTTTTCAACATTCTTCTGGCTATTCGAGGTCTTGTCTGGTTCCATACAAATTTTAGGATTATTTGTTCCATTTGTTTGAAAAAAATGGATGGTATTTTGATGGGGATTGCATTGAATGTATAGATTGCTCTAGGTAGCATTGACATCTTCACAATATTTGTTCTTCCAATCCATGAGCATGGAACGTTTTTCCATTTCTTTGTGTCTTCCTCAATTTCTTTCATGAGTATTTTATAGTTTTCTGAGTACAGATCCTTTGCCTCTCTGGTTAGATTTATTCCTAGGTATCTTAAGGTTTTGGGTGCAATTGTAAATGGGATCAACGCCTTAATTTCTCTTTCTTCTGTCTTGTTGTTGGTGTATAGGAATGCCACCGATTTCTGTGCATTGATTTTATATCCTGCCACTTGACTGAATTCCTGTGTGAGTTCTAGCAGTTTTGGGGTGGAGTCTTTTGGGTTTTCCACATAAAGTATCATATCATCTGCAAAGAGTGAGAGTTTGACTTCTTCTTTGCCGATTTGGATGCCTTTGATTTCTTTTTGTTGTCTGATTGCTGTGGCTAGGACTTGTAATACTATGTTGAATAGCAGTGGTGATAGTGGACATCCCTGCCACGTTCCTGACCTTAGGGGGAAAGCTCTCAGTTTTTCCCCATTGAGAATGATATTTGCTGTAGGTTTTTCATAGATGGCTTTTATGTTCTTGAGGTATGTACCCTCTATGCCTATACTCTGAAGAGATTTGATCAAGAAAGGATGCTGTACCTTGTCAAATGCTTTTTCTGCATCTATTGAGAGGATCATATGATTCTT
>NW_022594158.1:0-1484 GCF_004348235.1 Phoca vitulina
CCTACAGAGTTGTTCCTTTCAGTTAGGTGGTTGGCTTTAGGCCTGCAGGCACCCCCGGGGCAAGGGTACTAGCCTCATCAACCAGAGGTGACTTGAGAGCTGCCTTCCGCACCGGCCTGTTTCTCACTCCATTTCACGTCTGGGACCCTTTGCCCGGTCTCTCGTACACGAGCAGTGTCAAATTCCTCCTGCTTCAGGAACGGCAATGTTAACTCAAGCGCAGTCACTCTATAGGATTGATTCTTGGTGTTAGAAGCCTGGTAACTAGGCATCCAGGCACACAGGCTACAGCAGTGCTAATCTCCTCAAACAAGAGGTGAGTCGACAGCAGCCTTCCTTCCAGGCCTGCTTCTCACTCCGAGTTACGTTTAGGTTCCATTTCTCATGCTTTCACAAAAACACACAATAGATGAAGTGCACGCTCAGGAAGGGCCATCTTTGCTGAGGCACGGGTTCTCTACGGTTTTGTTCCTTTGCGTTGCGTGGATGGCACTGAGGACTCCACGCACACACGGGAGAGCCCATCTAGTTTCCCGAAACAAGAGTTGAGTCGATAGGTGCCTTCTGCCCATGCTTATTTCTCCCTCCGAATTCTGCTGGGACTCCTTCCCCAGGTTTGCACTCAAGCAGACTTGAAAATGCTGCCACCCTGTGGAGAGGCGAATGAGCTGAAGCTGGGGTTCTTGACCGGCTTCTTTCTGCCAAATCAGTGTGGAACCCTTAGCATTCCTATGCACACATGGAGCCAAAGTGTTAGGTTCAGGTAACAAGAGCTGAGTCGAGAGGAGCCTTCTGGCCCGGACTCCTTCTCCCTCGGTTTCACGTAAGGAACCCGTTCCTCAGGCTCTCACCCACGGTAGCCTGGAAAGTGCTTCCTCCCTCAGAGAGGTGGATGGTAGCTAAAGCACGGTTTCTCTACCGTGTTGTTTCTTCCAGGGAGAACGCTAGCTCTTAGACTTCCATGCAAAAGTAGGGCCGCAGTGCTAGCTAAATGAACACACGGGGAGTCGTGTTCTACCTTTTGCTGGGGCCTGAGTCTCACTCGCAGAAACTTTGGACTCCCTTGCAGTCCTCTCACGCACGCACACAACCAAATGCTTCCACCCTCAGGAGCGGCTGTTTTAGCTGAAGCAGGGATCCTCTACCGTGTTTTTCCTTCGAGTTAGGTGGCTGTCTTTAAGCCTGCACACACACCCAGGGCAACGGTACTAGCCCCATAACCATGATGTGAGTTGAGAGCTGCCTTCTGTACCGGCCTGTCTCCCCGATATTACGATATTGAAACCGTCCCCAGGCTCTCAGCGACAGTACACCATAAACTGCTTCACCCACAGAGAGGTCGACGGTAGCCAAAGCACGGTTTCTCTACAGTGTTGTTTCTTCGAGTTAGAACGCTAGCTATTAGACTTCCATGCAAAAGTGGAGCTGCCGTGCTAGCGTGATGAAACACATGGGGAGTCGTGTTTTGCCTTTCGCTGGGGACT
>NW_022594159.1:0-1483 GCF_004348235.1 Phoca vitulina
TTCCATTGGACATTCTTTCCTGCTTTGTCAAAGATTAGTTGACCATACAGTTGAGGGTCCATTTCTGGGCTCTCTATTCTGTTCCATTGATCTATGTGCCTATTTTTGTGCCAGTACCATACTGTCTTGATGATGACAGCTTTGTAATAGAGCTGGAAGTCCGGAATTGTGATGCCGCCAGCTTTGCTTTTCTTTTTCAACATTCCTCTGGCTATGTGGGGTCTTTTCTGGTTCCATACAAATTTTAGGATTATTTGTTCCATTTCTTTGAAGAAAGTGGATGGTATTTTGATGGGGATTGCATTGAATGTGTAGATTGCTCTTGGTAGGATTGACATCTTCACAATATTTGTTCTTCCAATCCATGAGCATGGAACGTTTTTCCATTTCTTTGTGTCTTCCTCAATTTCTTTCATGAGTATTTTAGAGTTTTCTGGGTACAGATCCTTTCCCTCTTTGGTTAGATTTATTCCTAGGTATCTTAATGTTTTGGGTGCAATTGTAAATGGGATCGACTCCTTAATTTCTCTTTCTTCTGACTTGTTGTTGGTGTATAGGAATGCCACTGACTTCTGTGCATTGATTTTATATCCTGCCACTTGACTGAATTCCTGTATGAGTTCTAGCAGTTTTGGGGTGGAGTCTTTTGGGTTTTCCACATAAAGTATCATATCATCAGCAAAGAGTGAGAGTTTGACTTCTTCTTTCGATTTGGATGCCTTTGATTTCTTTTTGTTGTCTGATTGCTGTGGCTAGGACTTCCAATACTAAGTTGAGTAGCAGTGGTGATAGTGGACATCCCTGCCGCGTTCCTGACCTTAGGGGGAAAGCTCTCAGTTTTTCCCCATTGAGAATGATATTCGCTGTAGTTTTTTCATAGATGGCTTTTATGATATTGAGGTATGGACCCTCTATGCCTATACTCGGAAGAGTTTTGATCAAGAAAGGATGCTGTACTTTGTCAAATGCTTTTTCTGCATCTATTGAGAGGATCATATGATTCTTGTTCTTTCTTTTGTTAATGTATTGTGTCACGTTGATTGATTTGCGGATGTTGAACCAACCTTGCAGCCCAGGGATAAATCCGACTTGGTCGTGGTGACTGATCCTTTTAATGTACTGTTGGATCCTATTGGCTAGTATTTTGGTGAGAATTTTTGCATCCATGTTCATCAGGGATATTCGTCTGTAATTCTACTTTTTGATGGGGTCTTTGTCTGGTTTGGGATCAAGGTAATGCTGGCCTCACAAAACGAGTTTGGAAGTTTTCCTTCCATTTCTATTTTTTGGAACAGTTTCAGAAGAATAGATATTAATTCTTCTTGAAATGTTTGGTAGAATTCCCCTGGGAAGCCAACTGGCCCTGGGCTTTTGTGTTTTGGGAGATTTTTGATGACTGCTTCTATTTCCTTAGTGGTTATAGGTCTGTTCAGGTTTTCTATTTCTTCCTGGTTCAGTTTTGGTAGTTGATACATCTCTAGGA
>NW_022594160.1:0-1482 GCF_004348235.1 Phoca vitulina
AACATGGAAAATAGAGGGTTCTTCCCAGAAAGTGTGGGAATTCTAACAATCTACATATGTATATGAGCTAGATTTGCAAAATGGCCAAGCAAAGAGTGATAGCCATATTTCTTAGGAAAAGTCAGTAAATTCCTATCATAGGATGTGTTCATTAATCAGGAAAATTTCAGAGTGACCTCTGAGTGTGCAAAGACATGCTCCCTCTAGAATATGGCCTGAGGGGACAAGGCCCTGACTTTCTCTGGTAGATAAAAGTGCAGATTTTGAGCTTCAGAGCAAAGGGAGGCTGCATCGTAAATGAAGGTCATGCGAGGGGGTCCAGAGAGAGAAAGAGTACCCAATTCTACGCAGGCCATAATGGGGAGACCTGGAAGCCCAATCAAAAGCATAGGGACTCTGGGAAGCAAGAGGCAATGGATGCCTGTGTCTCAATTCTGGGCTCTTTGCTCTGAAGTAATGTAATCCCTCTAGACTGTCACACATGACCACCTCAACATGGGTGTGTCTGGAGGGGGTAATCCAGAATGGAGCAAATGGGGTAGAAGTACCGTCAAGTCCATACTTCTCGATGACACTCATTCCAGAACCCTCACTTGAGGGCACATTTATTCTTTTTTTGTACCATATCTACAAATTATTTATTAGTCATCTGTATATATTCATGTTCAAATTGATATGAGTAGATTAAAATACTTTGGAATGAAGCACTTCATAGTTAACTTTGCAAATATTTTTTTCGTAGTAAATTCTAACTATTGGAATAATAAGATTTCTATTGTTTTGTTATGTTACGTTAGTCACCATACCGTACATCATTAGTTTTTGATGTAGTGTTCCATGATTCATTGTTTGTGTATAACACCCAGTGCTCCATGCAATACATGCCCTCCTTAATACCCATCACCAGCCAACCCATCCACTCACCCTCCTCTCCTCTGAAACCCTCAGTCTGTTTCCCAGAGTCCTAGTCTCTCATGGTTCTCTCCACCTATAATTTCCCCCTGCTTCATTTTTCCCTTCCTTCTCCCAATGTCCTCCATACTATTCCTTATATTCTGCATATGAGTGAAAGCATATGACAATTGTCTCTCTCTGCTTGACTTATTTCACTTAGCATAATCTCCTCCAGTTCCATTCATGTCAATAAAAATGATGGGTATTCATCCTATCTAATGGCTGAGTAATCTCCTACCTGAATCAACCAAAAACAGAACATGGGCAAAATACATTACAAAAATGATACCAGATGGAAATATATGAAGGATATGAACCATCAGAAAGCTGCTAATACAAGGTGGGAGGGGAGCTGCTGCAGGGGGCAGACAGATACAGAGGGGACCAAAGGATGGACAGAAAGAGGAACAGCAAAACCAGAGATGACCAGACACAATGAAAACACTCCAGGAATTCACAAGAGATATGAGGATTGGGGTGGAACTGGGCTTCTCAAAGGACAAAGGATGGAGACCTCAGTCTCTGGGG
>NW_022594161.1:0-1480 GCF_004348235.1 Phoca vitulina
AACAAATGGTGTTGGGAAAATTGGACAGCCACATGCAGAAGAATGAAACTGGACCATTTCCTTACACCACACACAAAAATAGACTCCAAATGGTTGAAAGACCTCAATGTGAGACAGGAGTCCATCAAAATCCTAAAGGAGAACACAGGCAGCAACCTCTTCAACCTCAGCCGCAGCAACTTCTTCCTAGAAACATCGCCAAAGGCAAGGGAAGCAAGGGCAAAAATGAACTATTGGGACTTCATCAAGATAAAAAGCTTTTGCAAAGCAAAGGAAACAGTCAACAAAACCAAAAGACAACTGACAGAATGGGAGAAGATATTTGCAAATGACATATCAGATAAAGGGCTAGTATCCAAAATCTATAAAGAACTCATCAAACTCAACACCAAAAGAACAAAGAATCCAATCAAGAAATGGGCAGAAGACATCAACAGACATTTTTCCAAAGAAGACATCCAAATGGCCAACAGACACATGAAAAAGTGTTCAATATCGCTCGGCATCAGGGAAATCCAAATCAAAACCTCAATGAGATACCACCTCACACCAGTCAGAATGGCTAAAATTAACAAGTCAGGAAATGACAGATGTTGGCGGGGATGCGGAGAAAGGGGAACCCTCCTACACTGTTGGTGGGAATGCAAGCTGGTGCAGCCACTCTGGAAAACAGTATGGAGGTTCCTCAAAAAGTTGAAAATAGAGCTACCATATGATCCAGCAATTGCACTACTGGGTATTTACCCCAAAGATACAAAAGTAGGGACCCGAAAGGCTACGTGCACCCCGATGTTTATAGCAGCAATGTCCACAATAGCCAAACTGTGGAAAGAGCCAAGATGTCCATCAACAGATGAATGGCTAAAGAAGATGTGGTATATGTATACAATGGAATATTATGCAGCCATCAAAAGGAATGAGATCTTGCCATTTGCAACGACGTGGATGGAACTGGAGGGTATTATGCTGAGCGAAATAAGTCAAACAGAGAAAGACATGTATCATATGACCTCACTGATATGAGGAATTCTTAATCTCAGGAAACAAACTGAGGGTTGCTGGAGTGGGGGGTGGGGTGGGAGGGATGGGGTGACTGGGTGATGGACACTGGGGAGGGTATGTGTTCTGGTAAGCGCTGTGAATTGTGCAAGACTGTTGAATCTCAGATCTGTACCTCTGAAACAAATAATGCAATATATGTTAAGAAAGAAAAAAAGAAGAAGAAGAATGTAGCAGGAGGGGAAGAATGAAGGGGGGGAAATCGGAGGGGGAGAAGAACCATGAGAGACGATGGACTCTGAAAAACAAACTGAGGGTTCTAGAGGGGAGGGGGGTGGGAGGATGGGTTAGCCTGGTGATGGGTATTAAAGAGGGCACGTTCTGCATGGAGCACTGGGTGTTATGCACAAACAATGAATCATGGAACACTATATCTAAAACTAATGATGTAATGTATGGGGATTAACATAACAATAAAAAA
>NW_022594162.1:0-216 GCF_004348235.1 Phoca vitulina
AAGTAGAAATCAAAAAGGCTATTAATGAGGTGCAATCAAATATGGGGGCGCTAACTGCTAGGATAAATGAGGCAGAAGAAAGAATCAGTGAGATAGAAGACCAAATGATGGAAAATAAAGAAGCTGAGAAAAAGAGAAATAAACAACTACTGGATCACGAGGGCAGAATTGGAGAGATAAGCGATACCATAAGACGAAACAACATTAGAATAATTG
>NW_022594162.1:316-1480 GCF_004348235.1 Phoca vitulina
AGAAAGAATCAGTGAGATAGAAGACCAAATGATGGAAAATAAAGAAACTGAGAAAAAGAGAAATAAACAACTACTGGATCACGAGGGCAGAATTCGAGAAATAAGCGATACCATAAGACGAAACAACATTAGAATAATTGGGATCCCAGAAGAAGAAGAAAGAGAGAGAGGGGCAGAAGGTATAATGGAGCAAATTATAGCAGAGAACTTCTCTAATTTGGGGAAGGAAACAGGCATCAAAATCCAGGAAGCACAGAGAACCCCTCTCAAAATCAATAAAAATAGATCAACAGCCCGACATCTAATAGTAAAACTTACGAGTCTCAGAGACAAAGAGAAAATCCTGAAAGCAGCTCGGGAGAAGAGATATGTAACCTACAATGGTAGAAATATTAGATTGGCAACAGACCTATCCACAGAGACCTGGCAGGCCAGAAAAGACTGGCATGATATCTTCAGAGCACTAAATGAGAAAAATATGCAGCCAAGAATACTATATCCAGCTAGGCTGTCACTGAAAATAGAAGGAGAGATAAAAAGCTTCCAGGACAAACAAAAACTAAAGGAATTTGCAACCACGAAACCAGTCCTACAAGAAATCTTGAAAGGGGTCCTCTAAGCAAAGAGAGAACCTAAAAGCAACATAGACAAGAAAGGAACACAAACAATATACAGTAACAGTCACTTTACAGGCAATACAATGGCACTGAACTCCTATCTTTCAATAGTTACCCTGAATGTAAATGGGCTAAATGCCCCAATCAAAAGACACAGGCTATCAGATTGGATTAAAAAACAAGACCCATCGATATGCTGTCTGCAAGAGACTCATTTTAGACCCAAAGACACCCCCAGATTGAAAGTGAGGGGGTGGAAAACCATTTACCATGCTAATGGACACCAAAAGAAAGCTGGGGTGGCAATCCTTATATCAGACAAATTAGATTTTAAACCAAAGACTGTAATAAGAGATGAGGAAGGACACTATATCATACTTAAAGGGTCTATCCAACAAGAAGATCTAACAATTGTAAATATCTATGCCCCTAACATGGGAGCAGCCAATTATATAAGGCAATTAATAACAAAAGCAAAGAAACACATTGACAACAATACAATAATAGTGGGGGACTTTAACACCCCCCTCACTGAAATGGACAGATC
>NW_022594163.1:0-1479 GCF_004348235.1 Phoca vitulina
AGTCCTAGCCACAGCAATCAGACAACAAAAAGAAATAAAAGGCATCCAAATTAGCAAAGAAGAAGTCAAACTCTCACTCTTTGCAGATGATGTGACGCTTTATGTGGAAAACCCAAAGACTCCACCCCAAAACTGCTAGAACTCATACAGGAATTCAGTCAAGTGGCAGGATATAAAATCAATGCACAGAAATCAGTGGCATTCCTATACACCAACAACAAGACAGAAGAAAGAGAAATCAAGGAGTCGATCCTATTTACAACTGCACCCAAAACCATAAGATACCTAGGAATAAATCTAACCAAAGAGGCAAAGGATCTGTACTCAGAAAACTATAAAATACTCATGAAAGAAATTGAAGAAGACACAAAGAAATGGAAAAATGTTCCATGCTCATGGATTGGAAGAAAAATATTGTGAAGATGTCAATGCTACCTAGAGCAATCTATACATTCAATGCAATCCCCATCAAAATACCATCCACTTTTTTCAAAGAAATGGAACAAATAATCCTAAAATTTGTATGGAACCAGAAAAGACCCCGAATAGCCAGAAGAATGTTGGAAAAGAAAAGCAAAGCTGGCGGCATCACAATTCCAGACTTCCAGCTCTATTACAAAGCTGTCATCATCAAGACAGTATGGTACTGGCACAAAAACAGACACATAGATCAATGGAACAGAATAGAGAGCCCTGAAATGGGCCCTCACTTCTATGGTCAACTAATCTTCAACAAAGCAGGAAAGAATGTCCAGTGGAAAAAAGACAGTCTCTTCAACAAATGGTGTTGGGAAAATTGGACAGCCACATGCAGAAGAATGAAACTGGACCACTTCCTTACACCACACACAAAAATAGAGTCCAAATGGTTGAAAGACCTGAATGTGAGACAGGAGTCCATCAAAATCCTAAAGGAGAGCACAGGCAGCAACCTCTTCGACCTCAGCCGCAGCAACTTTTTCCTAGAAACATCGCCAAAGGCAAGGGAAACAAGGGTAAAAATGAACTATTGGGACTTCATCAAGATAAAAAGCTTTTGCATAGCAAAAGAAACAGTCAACAAAACCAAAAGACGACCAATAGAATGGGAGAAGATTTTTGCAAATGACACTACAGATAAAGGGCTGGTATCCAAGATCTATAAAGACTTATCAAACTCAACACCCAAAGAACAAAGAATCCAATGAAGAAATGGGCAGAAGACACGAACAGACATTTTTCCAAAGAAGACATCCAAATGGCCAACAGACACATGAAAAAGTGCTCAATATCACCTGGCATCAGGGAAATCCAAATCAAAACCTCAATGAGATATCACCTCACACTAGTTAGAATGGCTAAAATTAACAAGTCAGGAAACGACAGATGTTGGCGGGGATGCAGAGAAAGGGGAACCCTCCTACATTGTTGGTGGGAATGCAAGCTGGTGCAACCACTCTGGAAAACAGTATGGAGGTTCCTCAAAAAGTTGAAAATAGA
>NW_022594164.1:0-1479 GCF_004348235.1 Phoca vitulina
CATAGACAATACAGCTACGATAAATAGTGTTAAGATCTGTTTTTCCAGTTTTTAGTGGGTTTAGGTGCGGGTGGGCCTGCGCATCTGTAGGGTGATTCCATGTTCCTTTTCTTGGCTTGAACTGGAAAATTAGGTATGGAGGTCACTGCTTTTCTTTTCTCATTAGCTTGTAACAATTAAAATCATCCTGCTCAGGTGCCTCTTTACTAGTTACCACTAACATGCATGCTAAAATGGCAGAGCTATCGGATCCTCTGGACCATATCTTGTATTTTTTTAGATTTTCATGAAAACAAAAACAGAAAACATGCTGCAGTGTTCTCAAGGAAACTAGTGTTAGAAAGACTGATCAGAATTCAAACATGGATCAAATATATGTCTATGTAGACAAACGTGCATGTTAAAAATATATATGTGTTTAAGATATATCTGTATCTATAGCTCTGTATTTTAAACATATAAAAATAAATGTTCCACAGGAACTCACAGACCCAAAAACCCTCATTTCAAGAAACACTGCTGGAGAATTAGAGCCTAGAGGAGCCCACTGCCGTCTCCTTAGAATTCTGTCCTCCATCCCTTTCTGCCTTCCAGATACTGCTGGTGCTTCTTCTCTTTAATCCCCACTGGTTATTTTTGCTGATCAGCCTGTCTTTGGCACCAATGGACTCTGACGGATACGGCCAGCAGGGCAAGGCTTCAAGGCTGCCATTTATTGGCTTTTGGGCTTCTGACACCTCCGTCTTCAAACTGTTTCTTCATCTCTACTGCTCTCTTGGCAGCCTAATTTTTGTCTCTCCGTAGGTCGATCTCCAAAGGTAGGGGAAGCCAGAACTCCGATTTGGCCTTTGTTTCCCACTGTAGTAGGTTGATTAGCATCCCGTCAAATTCATGTCCACCTAGAACCTCAGAATGGGACCATATTTGGCAATGTCATTAAGATGAGACCATACTGAATTAGGGGGGTCCTAAATCCACTGACTGGGGTCTATAAGAAGAGGGAAAGTCCATGTGAAGAAGGGGGCAGAGATGGGAGTGATGCAGCTATGAGCCAAGGAACCCCAGCTGCTGAGAACCACCAGAAGCTAGGAAGAGGCAAGGAACGATCTCCCCCCACCCCCAGATCCTTCAGAGGGTGTATTGCCCTGGTGACACCTTGATTTTGGAGCTTCTAGCCACTAAAACTGTGGCAGAAATAAATTTCTGTTGTTGTAAGCCTCCCAGGTTTTATGGTAATTATGGCAGCCTTGGGAAATGAATACACCCACCTACCAAAACATACTGATCTTACCCTTTATCTCCCTTTTCTCTAGCTGCTTTTCTCTTTAGTCTTCCTTCTAAATGTCTCTTCCTTTGTTTTTCCTTTTTGTGTCTCGAGTCCTTTGACCTCTTTCTGGTTTACTCCACTATTTCAGAAGGGATGGGTAAGTTTTAGCTGTAGAATGCAAACAAGCCATCATTTCACACCAAACCCCCTTC
>NW_022594165.1:0-1478 GCF_004348235.1 Phoca vitulina
TGCCAATATCCTTGCCTTCAAGGAAGATGACCCTTACTGATATTCTGTATTTTTCACTCCTCATCCAAGCCCCCTTCCATCTTGGAAAACCCCAAATGGGTAACAACTTCTCCTTTGCTTTATCTTGCATGCTTTCCTCCCTAGCTGAGATTAGCCTGAATGGTTCATGACACACTGTATTCGTATTCCCAGGTAGATATGGGGAGAAGAACACCATCAGCTCCATTCCATTCATTAGAATAATGAAATAAACCCACAAAATCCTAAGAACAGTAGGGACATCCTCGTGCAACTCAAGTGTCTGTCCCTTGGTTCTCCTCTCCCCTCAGGTAGAAGGAAGACCTCAGCCCCCTGGACAGAGTCAGACGTAGAGCCCTAGGAAGCAGCTTTGCCGTTAGTAGTATGATCACTATGTCAATATTACTACCATTTAGTTAAATTAAATCTACTCTTCAACTGTTTTTGTAAGCAATCAATATATAGCACATGTATCTTTTTGTCCTGTCTTATTCTTTTCCATTTGGGTACATTTTAATGGTTCTGTATAATTCAGAAAGGAAATCGAGAATGAAAGCTGCCAGGATTAATTTGTCACAGATCAATTTTCTTGTATTTGGGACAATCACTAATATGTCGGAGCCCACCCACTCCTGCACTCCAAGGTTGTCATGATGGACTTTGGTCGATATGGCTTTTGATGGTAAAATGCACCCTTTGTGACCTTCTTGTGGTCCCTCCTGTCATCCTGTCTGTGCTGAAGACAGTAACTAGTTGTGATGAGCTATTTTATGTTATGACACACATTCTTTAATCTGAAATATGTTCGCTGCTCCACAAATCCTACTGCAAAATGAAAGTCACTTTTCCTCATTGATCAACAAGAACCGTCACTGATGGTCACTGTACCGGGAGCAGATGTGGGGGTGAAAGACTCACAGTCTTACTGCAGTCTTAGTGGAGGACAACAGGAACCCAGCAGTTCCTAGCATGGGGAGGGTTGTGCTAGGCTTATGCAGCTGGGGTTTTGGGGGCACAAAAAGGGAGCCCCACCACCAAAGGGCAGTAGGTTCAGGAAGGGCTTTTCAGAGGTCTGTGATTCAATTAGGGAGGACTTCTACCTCTCTCAGCAAAGGGGAGGGAGACAGCTGGTGGGAGGCTTGAAAGCACGATGGACTCCATGGTTTCATAATCCCAAATCCCAACCCCACAATTAAATAGAATTCCATCCTGGCACCCAGCACATTAGGAGACCAGAGTTCTGGTCCCAGCTCTGTCACTAACTCCTTATTTGGAGCTCTTTGGTGCATGGCTGGTAAATAACCCAACAGTGTGGGTTAGGGATTAGCAGGCCTCACCTCCTACTTCGCCATTTCCTCCTGCTTCCTCTGGGTACCAGGCTCAAAGGTGGGCCCAGGCATCTTGAAGTGGGGGTGCCAATATCCTTGCCTTCAAGGAAGATGACCCTTACTGATATTCTG
>NW_022594166.1:0-1478 GCF_004348235.1 Phoca vitulina
TGCCAATATCCTTGCCTTCAAGGAAGATGACCCTTACTGATATTCTGTATTTTTCACTCCTCATCCAAGCCCCCTTCCATCTTGGAAAACCCCAAATGGGTAACAACTTCTCCTTTGCTTTATCTTGCATGCTTTCCTCCCTAGCTGAGATTAGCCTGAATGGTTCATGACACACTGTATTCGTATTCCCAGGTAGATATGGGGAGAAGAACACCATCAGCTCCATTCCATTCATTAGAATAATGAAATAAACCCACAAAATCCTAAGAACAGTAGGGACATCCTCGTGCAACTCAAGTGTCTGTCCCTTGGTTCTCCTCTCCCCTCAGGTAGAAGGAAGACCTCAGCCCCCTGGACAGAGTCAGACGTAGAGCCCTAGGAAGCAGCTTTGCCGTTAGTAGTATGATCACTATGTCAATATTACTACCATTTAGTTAAATTAAATCTACTCTTCAACTGTTTTTGTAAGCAATCAATATATAGCACATGTATCTTTTTGTCCTGTCTTATTCTTTTCCATTTGGGTACATTTTAATGGTTCTGTATAATTCAGAAAGGAAATCGAGAATGAAAGCTGCCAGGATTAATTTGTCACAGATCAATTTTCTTGTATTTGGGACAATCACTAATATGTCGGAGCCCACCCACTCCTGCACTCCAAGGTTGTCATGATGGACTTTGGTCGATATGGCTTTTGATGGTAAAATGCACCCTTTGTGACCTTCTTGTGGTCCCTCCTGTCATCCTGTCTGTGCTGAAGACAGTAACTAGTTGTGATGAGCTATTTTATGTTATGACACACATTCTTTAATCTGAAATATGTTCGCTGCTCCACAAATCCTACTGCAAAATGAAAGTCACTTTTCCTCATTGATCAACAAGAACCGTCACTGATGGTCACTGTACCGGGAGCAGATGTGGGGGTGAAAGACTCACAGTCTTACTGCAGTCTTAGTGGAGGACAACAGGAACCCAGCAGTTCCTAGCATGGGGAGGGTTGTGCTAGGCTTATGCAGCTGGGGTTTTGGGGGCACAAAAAGGGAGCCCCACCACCAAAGGGCAGTAGGTTCAGGAAGGGCTTTTCAGAGGTCTGTGATTCAATTAGGGAGGACTTCTACCTCTCTCAGCAAAGGGGAGGGAGACAGCTGGTGGGAGGCTTGAAAGCACGATGGACTCCATGGTTTCATAATCCCAAATCCCAACCCCACAATTAAATAGAATTCCATCCTGGCACCCAGCACATTAGGAGACCAGAGTTCTGGTCCCAGCTCTGTCACTAACTCCTTATTTGGAGCTCTTTGGTGCATGGCTGGTAAATAACCCAACAGTGTGGGTTAGGGATTAGCAGGCCTCACCTCCTACTTCGCCATTTCCTCCTGCTTCCTCTGGGTACCAGGCTCAAAGGTGGGCCCAGGCATCTTGAAGTGGGGGTGCCAATATCCTTGCCTTCAAGGAAGATGACCCTTACTGATATTCTG
>NW_022594167.1:0-1478 GCF_004348235.1 Phoca vitulina
ACCTGCTTCCTCCATCAGAGAGGTCGAAGGTAGCTAAAGCACGGTTTCTCTACACTGTTGTTTCTTCGAGGTAAAACGCCAGCACATAGACGTCATGCAAAAGTGGGGCTGCAGTGCTAGCTTGAGGAAACACATGGAGAGTCGTGTCCTGGCTTTTGTTGCTGCCTGAGTCTCACTCGCAAAAAGCTTTGGACTCCCTTGCTATGCTCTCACGCACGCACACAACATACTGCTTCCACCTTCAGGAGCGGGTATTTTAGCTGAAGCACGGATTCTTTGCCACTTTTTTCTTTCCAGTTAGGTGGTTCTCTTAAGCCTGCACACACACACGGGGCAAAGGTACTCGCCCCATAACCATGATGTGAGTTGAGAGCTTCCTTCTCTACGGGCCTGTCTCTCCCGCGATTTCATGAAATGGAAACCGTCCCCAGGCTCTCTTCCACAATACACCCTAACCTGCTTCCTCCTTCAGAGAGGTCGAAGGTAGCTAAAGCACTGTTTCTCTACACTGTTGTTTCTTCCAGTTAAAACGCTAGCTATTAGACTTCATGCAAAAGTGGGGCTGCAGTGCTAGCTTGATGAAACACTTGGAGAGTGCTGCCGTGCCTTTTGCTGGGGCCTGAGCCTCACTCGCAAAAAGCTTTGGACTCCCTTGCCGTGCTCTCATGCACGCACACAACATACTGCTTCCACCTTCAGGAGCGGGCATTTTAGCTGAAGGACAGATTCTCTGCCAAGTACTTCTTTCCAGTTAGGTGGTTGTCTTTTAGCTTGCACGCACACACGGGGCAACGGTAGTAGCCCCATAACAATCATGTGAGTTGAGAGCTGCCTTCTGTACCGGCCTGTCTCTCCCCAGATTTCATGAAATGGAAACCGTCCCCAGGCTCTCTTTCACAATACACCCTAACCTGCTTCCTCCTTCAGAGAGGTCGAACTAGCTAAAGCACGGTTTCTCCACACTGTTGTTTCTTCGAGTTAAAACGCCAGCTCTTAGACTTCATGCAAAAGTGGGGCTGCAGTGCTAGCCTGATGAAACACTTGGAGAGTCGTGTCCTGCCTTTTGCTGCGGCCTGAGTCTCACTCGCAAAAAGCTTTGGACTCCCTTGCAGTGTTCTCACGCACGCACACAACATACTTCTTGCACGTTCAGGAGCGGGTATTTTAGCTGAAGCACGGATTCTCTGCCACTTTTTTCTTTCCAGTTAGGTGCTTGTCTTTAAGCCTGCACGCACACACGGGGCAACGGTACTAGCCCCATAACCCTGATGTGCGTTGAGAGCTGCCTTCTGTACCGTCCTGTCTCTCCCCCGATTTCATGATATGGAAACGGTCCCCAGTCTCTCTTCCACAATACACCCTAACCTGCTTCCTCCTTCAGAGAGGTCGAAGGTAGCTAAAGCACGGTTTCTCTACACTGTTGTTTCTTCTAGTTAAAAAGCCAGCTCTTAGACTTCATGCAAAAGTGGGCCTGAAGT
>NW_022594168.1:0-1477 GCF_004348235.1 Phoca vitulina
ATATCATCCTCAATGGGGAAAAGCTGAGAGTCTTTCCTTTAAGATCAGGAAAACGTCAAGGATGCCCACTCTCACCACTATTGTTCAACATAGTACTAGAAGTCCTAGCAACAGCAATCAGACAACAAAAAGAAAAAAAAGTATTCAAATTGGCAAAGAAGAAGTCAAACTCTCTTTTCACAGGCGACATGATACTTTTTGTGAAAAACCCAAAAGACTCTACCCCAAATTACTAGAACTCATACAGCAATTCAGTAATGTGGCAGGATACAAAATCAATGCACAGAAATCAGTGGCTTTCTTATACACTAACAATGCAACTGTAGAAAGAGAAATTAGAGAAATGATTCCATTTACAATAGCACCAAAAACCATATGATACCTCGGAATAAACCTAACCAAAGAGGTAAAGGATCTATACTCTAGGAACTACAGAACACTCATGAAAGAAATTGAAGAAGACACAAAAAGATGGAAAAACATTCCATGCCCATGGATCGGAAGAATAAACATTGTTAAAATGTCTATGCTACCCAGAGCAATCTATACCTTCAATGCCATCCCGATCAAAATTCCAATGACATTTTTCAAAGTGCTGGAACAAACAATCCTAAAATTTGTATGGAATCAGAAAAGACCCCGAATTGTCAAGGAAATGTTGAAAAAGAAAAACAAAGCTGGGGGCATCAAGCTATATTACAAGCTGTGATCACCAAGATAGCATGGTACTGGCACAAAAACAGACATATAGACCAATGGAACAGAATAGAGAACCCAGATATGGACCCTCAACTCTATGGTCAAATAATCTTTGACAAAGCAGGAAAAAACATGCAATGGAAAAAAGACAGTCTCTTCAATAAATGGTGGTGGGAAAATTGGACAGCCACATGCAGAAGAATGAAATTCGACCATTCTCTAACACCATTCAAAAAGATAAACTGAAAGTGGATGAAAGACCTCAATGTGAGACAGGAATCCATCAAAATCCTAGAGGAGAACATAGGTAGTAACCTCTTTGACATCGGCCACAGCAACTTCTTTCAAGATACATCTCCAAAGGCTAGCGAAACAAAAGCAAAAATGAACTTTTGGGGCTTCATCAAGATAAGAAGCTTCTGCACAGCAAAGGAAACAGTCAACAAAACAAAGAGGCAACCCACAGAATGGGAGAAGATATTTGCAAATGACACTACAGATAAAGGGCTGGTATCCAAGATCTAGAAAGAACTTCTCAAACTCAACACCCAAAAAACAAATAATCAAGTCAAAAAGTGGGCAGAAGATATGAAAAGACAGTTCTCTGAAGAAGACATACAAATGGCTAACAGTCACATGAAAAAATGTTCATCATCAGTAGCCATCAGGGAAATTCAAATCAAAACCACATTGAGATACCAACTTACAACAGTTAGAATGGCAAAAATGGACAGGGAGAGAAACCACAAATGTTGGAGAGGTTGTGGAGAAAGGGGAA
>NW_022594169.1:0-1475 GCF_004348235.1 Phoca vitulina
AGTACACTTGTTATGTATTTGTGTCCAGTCCAAGACACAAACACATTACCTGCACTGGGCTACGTGCAGATTTCAGAACTGTATGACAGTTATTTTATAATGAGATGGCTATTTATAAAGCTTAGACACATGGAGATGTTTAATAGTTAATATACATGTTATTTTTTCTTTAAATTTTCTCCTGGTGAATCTGAGTAAGCTCCATGGAACATGGAATTTCCTGGGAAAGAGAGGTCATTTCTCTTATTTTTATATGTCCCGGCATTCAGATTGTATGGGCTCTTGGCAGATGTGAGGTACAAAGCATTGAGCAGTTGACGCCTGGATCAAAGAATTTATAAAATGGTATGAAGAGAAGATCTAAATGTTTTACCCTTTGGAACTTCTGCTGCATTGCTGTAGGTAAAACATGTAGAATATTAAATAGGAATTGAGTTATGTACTGTTCAGATATGATAGTGTCCTAAAAGTCATTTTTAATGAATGGGGTATCTCACAAGCTACATAACCAACTTGCAGACCTGTGCTTCTCTGACTAAAGCACAAAATTACACGTAAGCACTGCCTGGTGTATCACCAGCTGATGCCCCCAGCGTCCTGGCAGCAAGACAGCACGCCCTGCCCCTGTGGGACATGAACACTACATGTGGGCTACAGGAAACCACTGTCACATGGTGACATCACACTAGGCCTGATGTCTGAATGGCTTTATCAGAATTAATGTTACCAAGTTTTTCTTTGATCTAAAAATTTGTTTTTCCCACAGATGCCCACCTAATTCTGTGAAAAAGCTGTGATACAGTCAACTTATGGACCTTATAATAGAGCCATGATCAAAATACAAAAATAAGTGACATTCCTCCAGCAATTGCTACAAAATGCTAAAATTAGTGGTTCATATTCTTATTTTGCCTATGCCTTCATATTATGTGCATAAATGTCTTTGCACTTAGAAATGAAACAGTATTCCCAAATGATAGTGAAATAAGAAAAACCTGTGGAGCTCTCTAAAATACTAATGTGAGGCCGATGCTTGAGGAGCCTGGTTGGTGCAGTTGGTTAAGTGTCCGAAACTTGACTTCGACTCAGGTCGTGATCTCAGGGTTGTGGGATCCATCACAGCATCAGGCTCTGCGCTCAGAGTACAGTCTGTTTGAGATTCTTTCTCCCTCTGCTATACCCCTCCTGCTCATGCTCTCTCTCTCTCTCTCAAATTAAATAATGAATCCTTAAATATATATATGCATATGATCTAGGAACACAAAATCAGCCTCTCTGGAGGTTGCATGAATCCATGAACTTAGATTTTGAACACTCACTTGCATAAAAGAATGATGTAAGTAAATTCACTTGAGACTTATCACGGGAAATTTTGGATGACCCAGGTAGGTCACAAACATCTTAATCACTCTGGCTTTCAACATCTTGCATCAAAGGGTCTTCCCTCCCAGTCATCTGGAGCCATGGCCCCTCCA
>NW_022594170.1:0-1475 GCF_004348235.1 Phoca vitulina
ATTTGGAGTCTATTTTTGTGTGTGGTGTAAGGAAATGGTCCAGTTTCATTCTTCTGCATGTGGCTGTCCAGTTTTCCCAACACCATTTGTTGAAGAGACTCTTTTTTCCATTGGACATTCTTTCCTGCTGTGTCGAAGATTAGTTGACCATAGAGTTGAGGGTCCATTTCTGGGCTCTCTATTCTGTTCCATTGATCTATGTGTCTGTTTTGTGCCAGTACCATACTGTCTTGATGATGACAGCTTTGTAATAGAGCTTGAAGTCCAGAATTGTGATGCCGCCAGCTTTGCTTTTCTTTTACAACATTCCTCTGGCTATTCGGGGTCTTTTCTGGTTCCATACAAATTTTAGGATTATTTGTTCCATTTCTTTGAAAAAAGTGGATGGTATTTTGATGGGGATTGCATTGAATGTGTAGATTGCTCTAGGTGGCATTGACATCTTCACAATATTTGTTCTTCCAATCCATGAGCATGGAACATTTTTCCATTTCTTTGTGTCTTTCTCAATTTCCTTCATGAGTATTTTATAGTTTTCTGAGTACAGATTCTTTGCCTCTTTGGTTAGATTTATTCCTAGGTATCTTAAGGTTTTGGGTGCAATTGTAAATGGGATTGACTCCTTAATTTCTCTTTCTTCTGTCTTGTTGTTGGTGTATAGGAATGCCACTGATTTCTGTGCATTGATTTTATATCCTGCCACTTTACTGAATTCCTGTATGAGTTCTAGCAGTTTTGGGGTGGAGTCTTTTGGGTTTTCCACATAAAGTATCATATCATCTGCAAAGAGTGAGAGTTGGACTTCTTCTTTGCCGATTCGGATGCCTTTGATTTCTTTTTGCTGTCTGATTGCTGTGTCTAGGACTTCTAATACTATGTTGAATAGCAGTGGTGATAGTGGACATCCCTGCCGTGTTCCTGACCTTAGGGGGAAGGCTCTCAGTTTTTCCCCATTGAGAATGATATTCGCTGTAGGTTTTTCAAAGATGCCTTTTATGATATTGAGGTATGTCCCCTTATCCCTATACTCTGAAGAGTTTTGATCAAGAAAGGATGCTGTACTTTGTCAAATGCTTTTTCTGCATCTATTGAGAGGATCATATGGTTCTTGTTCTTTCTTTTATTAATGTATTGTATCATATTGATTGATTTGCGGATGTTGAACCAACCTTGCAGCCCAGGGATAAATCCCACTTGGTCGTGGTGAATAATCCTTTTAATGTACTGTTGGATCCTATTGGCTAGTATTTTGGTGAGAATTTTTGCATCCATGTTCATCAAGGATATTGGTCTGTAATTCTCCTCTTGATGGGGTCTTTGGTTTTGGGATCAAGGTGATGGTGGCCTCATAAAACAAGTTTGGAAGTTTTCCTTCCATTTCTTTTTTTGAAAGAGTTTCAGAAGAATAGGTATTAATTCTTCTTTAAATGTTTGGTAGAATTCCCCTGGGAAGCCATCTGGCCCTGGGCTTTTGT
>NW_022594171.1:0-1475 GCF_004348235.1 Phoca vitulina
ATTTGGAGTCTATTTTTGTGTGTGGTGTAAGGAAATGGTCCAGTTTCATTCTTCTGCATGTGGCTGTCCAGTTTTCCCAACACCATTTGTTGAAGAGACTCTTTTTTCCATTGGACATTCTTTCCTGCTGTGTCGAAGATTAGTTGACCATAGAGTTGAGGGTCCATTTCTGGGCTCTCTATTCTGTTCCATTGATCTATGTGTCTGTTTTGTGCCAGTACCATACTGTCTTGATGATGACAGCTTTGTAATAGAGCTTGAAGTCCAGAATTGTGATGCCGCCAGCTTTGCTTTTCTTTTACAACATTCCTCTGGCTATTCGGGGTCTTTTCTGGTTCCATACAAATTTTAGGATTATTTGTTCCATTTCTTTGAAAAAAGTGGATGGTATTTTGATGGGGATTGCATTGAATGTGTAGATTGCTCTAGGTGGCATTGACATCTTCACAATATTTGTTCTTCCAATCCATGAGCATGGAACATTTTTCCATTTCTTTGTGTCTTTCTCAATTTCCTTCATGAGTATTTTATAGTTTTCTGAGTACAGATTCTTTGCCTCTTTGGTTAGATTTATTCCTAGGTATCTTAAGGTTTTGGGTGCAATTGTAAATGGGATTGACTCCTTAATTTCTCTTTCTTCTGTCTTGTTGTTGGTGTATAGGAATGCCACTGATTTCTGTGCATTGATTTTATATCCTGCCACTTTACTGAATTCCTGTATGAGTTCTAGCAGTTTTGGGGTGGAGTCTTTTGGGTTTTCCACATAAAGTATCATATCATCTGCAAAGAGTGAGAGTTGGACTTCTTCTTTGCCGATTCGGATGCCTTTGATTTCTTTTTGCTGTCTGATTGCTGTGTCTAGGACTTCTAATACTATGTTGAATAGCAGTGGTGATAGTGGACATCCCTGCCGTGTTCCTGACCTTAGGGGGAAGGCTCTCAGTTTTTCCCCATTGAGAATGATATTCGCTGTAGGTTTTTCAAAGATGCCTTTTATGATATTGAGGTATGTCCCCTTATCCCTATACTCTGAAGAGTTTTGATCAAGAAAGGATGCTGTACTTTGTCAAATGCTTTTTCTGCATCTATTGAGAGGATCATATGGTTCTTGTTCTTTCTTTTATTAATGTATTGTATCATATTGATTGATTTGCGGATGTTGAACCAACCTTGCAGCCCAGGGATAAATCCCACTTGGTCGTGGTGAATAATCCTTTTAATGTACTGTTGGATCCTATTGGCTAGTATTTTGGTGAGAATTTTTGCATCCATGTTCATCAAGGATATTGGTCTGTAATTCTCCTCTTGATGGGGTCTTTGGTTTTGGGATCAAGGTGATGGTGGCCTCATAAAACAAGTTTGGAAGTTTTCCTTCCATTTCTTTTTTTGAAAGAGTTTCAGAAGAATAGGTATTAATTCTTCTTTAAATGTTTGGTAGAATTCCCCTGGGAAGCCATCTGGCCCTGGGCTTTTGT
>NW_022594172.1:0-1474 GCF_004348235.1 Phoca vitulina
TGTCTAGTAAAGTACAATAGATCACCTCTTCAGACATGAAACAGCAAGGATTACAATCTTTCTAGACACTCTAGGAAAGAATCCATTTCCTTGCCTTTTCCAGCTTCTAGAGGCTGCCTACATTCCTTATTTCATGACCACATTCCTTTATCTTCAAAGCTGGCAACATCTGGCTGAATCATTTTCATGCATTCATTTCTCTGGTTGTTTCTCTTTGGCCTCGTTTTTCCATTTATATAGACCTTTGTGATTATATTGGGCTCACCTGGATGATCCAGGCTCATCTCTACATCTCAAGATCAGCTGGCTAGTAACCTAACTCCACCTGTGAACTTCAGATTATTTCTAAAAGCAGTTTTTCGTATCCAGTTTTTGGGATACATAATGCTGTGAGACAACATGAATGAGAATCAGGAGAAACAACAGAAAATAGAAACAGACTTTTAGGGGATTGAGATATTGTAGTTATGAGCAAGATTTTAAAATAACTATGCTTATATATTCAAGGAGAGAAAGAACAAGATAGAGAATTTTAGTAGATCACTGGAAATTATTTTTAAAAAAGGAGAGGGCAGAATTGAAAAAGGAAAAAGGGGATATTTTAGAACTGAAAAAATATTAAAATTAAGATTTCAATGGATATGTTTAAAAGTAGGCTAAGGACAACTGAAGGTATAATTAGTGAACTATTACATAGGAAAGAAAAACACATCCAGAATGAAAAACAGAGACACAAATGAAAATTACAGAAGAAAAGGTTGGAGACCAAAAGGATACAGTGACAAATCTTAATTTAGTGTAATTAAGTTTCTAGAAGGAAAGAAATGAGAGAATGGAACAGAAGGGATATTTAAGTGGATAACAGTTATTTTTTTTAAATGATAAAATATATCAAGCTAGAGATTCAGGAAGACTTGTGAACCCAATCGAACCTAAAACAAATATGCAATATACTATGAGACATAATGATAAGGTAAGAATGGTAGTGAGTCTCAGAAAAGATCTTTCTCTTGAAGCAATACTGAAGCCAAGATCTAAATTAGGAAGAGAGTTAAGTAGTAGAGCAGTAGATGGGCAGATCTTTCCACATAGGAAAGACTATAAAGGTATGTTTGAGGACCACAAGTCAGGGCAGTGTCTCCAAAGCAGTGCAAGAGAAGTAGAAAATGCTAGCTGGGCCAGACCAAACAGTCATCTGTGGTCTTTGGATTTATTCTGTGAGGGTGGTGAGGAAGGAGGAGGGTTATTGGAAGATTTTGTGCAGGGGAGTGCCATGAAGAGATTTAATAGAATCTCTTTGGCTGCTGTTAGGAGAATGGACCATAGGAAGTAACTCAAAAGGGGAAGGAAGTGTTTAAAGACTTGCAGAAGTCAGTATGTGAGATGCTGGTGGTTTACACTGGAGAGCTGTTGGTGTATATGGTGAGAGGATTGGGTATATACTTCAACTCTCTGCTGAGGGTTAATATATAGA
>NW_022594173.1:0-1473 GCF_004348235.1 Phoca vitulina
TTCCCAAGCCCCCCCACCTCTAACCTCTCCTTCCCACTCCCATTCTCGACTCTGCTTCCCCCAGGTCCTGAGGACTCTTACTTTCCTCCCTATCAACCCCTTGCCCAGAACTCCTTGTCTGACTGGGACAGAGTCCACAGCCCCTGCCACATCCCACCTACATGGTCCCTCCTGTTCCTTCATTGTCTGTGCAGAACGGGGATGCCATTATGACACATGAGATTCTGGGGTTCCCTGTGAACCCCTCCAATGTTCCTACTCCACTCCACCAACGTCACCCCTCCTCATGATCCTGAGACACAGCTTTCCATGACAACATGTTTAGCTTGTGTCCTCTCTCTTCCCCCACACACTGTCAGCTCCCTGAGCCTGCAGACCCTTCCTGTCATGTCCACGTATGTCCCACATCCCTAGACTAACATGGTTGGTGCTCAGTAAGTGGTGTGAACGCACACTCACTGGACAGTGCTCTATCCTCCGTCAGACACAGGTGGACTCCCTGACTCTGGTTCTGTCCTGACCTGTCACCGTGATATGGGATTGTCAAGCCCAGGGGTCAAGAAAGAATTCTTGAGACATTTAAAGTTGAAAAAAGATGATTTTACTATAGCCCGGGGACAGGACCCATGGGCAGAAAGCTCACTGGGATTGTGAGGAGTGGCTGATTATATACTTTATAATTATTGGAGGTGAGGAATAGTGTAAATCTCTAAGGAATTTGGAAGCCAGGCTTTCAGGAATTGAGGGGCTAGCTGCTGTGAAGAAGAGGTTACTTCAGTCTTTAATAAAACACACACATGAAGGCGTAAGGCAGCCATGAGGTCCTTGAGGAAGGTCACACTCCGCATGGGTCAGGTACCTATCAGGGGCTGCAGCTGTAGGAGATTTACTTTAAGCGACATTTCTCCTGCCTTTGTTTCCCTCATCAGCAGACTCTGTTACCCGGGCAGCCTGCCCCTGGCACCCAGGAGTTTCTCCTCAATAGGAGAAAACCAAACAATGTCTTCCTGCTTAGGAGAGGCTAGAGCGGCTGAATTTAAAGGAATTTGGAATATTTTGTAGCCAATGTTCCTTGAGAGTAGTTCAGACTACAATTTAGACCAAACAAAGGAAGGAGCTGACTTGGCCAAGGAGGGGGAGCTGCACAGGGAGACCCGGTGCTGAGGGACAGCAGGCTTTTGTCTCACTTCCCCACAGGCCGGGAGCACTGTGTGAGCACTGAGACTATCATCCCACACTGAGCAGTAATACTCAGCCTCGTCCTCAGCCTGGAGCCCAGTGATGGTCAGGGTGCCTGAGCTGCCAGACTTGGAGCCAGAGAATCGATCCGGGACCCCTGAGGGTCAGTTGCTATTACCATAGATGATGGTTCTGGGGGCCTTTCCTGGGAGTTATTGGTACCAGCCCACATAATACCTCCCGATGATGGAGCTGCTTCCAGTGCAGGAGATGGTGACCCTCTGGCCCAGAGCC
>NW_022594174.1:0-1472 GCF_004348235.1 Phoca vitulina
AAGGGCTAGTATCCAAAATCTATAAAGAACTCATCAAACTCAACACCAAAAGAACAAAGAATCCAATCAAGAAATGGGCAGAAGACATGAACAGACATTTTTCCAAAGAAGACATCCAAATGGCCAACAGACACATGAAAAAGTGTTCAATATCGCTGGGCATCAGGGAAATCCAAATCAAAACCTCAATGAGATACCACCTCACACCAGTCAGAATGGCTAAAATTAACAAGTCAGGAAATGACAGATGTTGGCGGGGATGCGGAGAAACGGGAACCCTCCTACACTGTTGGTGGGAATGCAAGCTGGTGCAGCCACTCTGGAAAACAGTATGGAGGTTCCTCAAAAAGTTGAAAATAGAGCTACCATATGATCCAGCAATTGCACTCCTGGGTATTTACCCCAAAGATACAAAAGTAGGGATCCGAAAGGGTACGTGCACCCCGATGTTTATAGCAGCAATGCCCACAATAGCCAAACTGTGGAAAGAGCCAAGATGTCCATCAACAGGTGAATGGATAAAGAATAGGTGGTATATATATACAATGGAATATTATGCAGCCATCAAAAGGAATGAGATCTTGCCATTTGTAACGACGTGGATGGAACTGGAGGGTATTATGCTGAGCGAAATAAGTCAAACAGAGAAAGACATGTATCATATGACCTCACTGATATGAGGAATTCTTAATCTCAGGAAACAAACTGAGGGTTGCTGGAGTGGGGGGTGGGGTGGGAGGGATGGGGTGACTGGGTGATGGACACTGGGGAGGGTATGTGTTCTGGTAAGCGCTGTGAATTGTGCAAGACTGTTGAATCTCAGATCTGTACCTCTGAAACAAATAATGCAATATATGTTAAGAAAGAAAAAAAGAAGAAGAAGAATGTAGCAAGAGGGGAAGAATGAAGGGGGGGAAATTGGAGGGGGAGAAGAACCATGAGAGACGATGGACTCTGAAAAACAAACTGAGGGTTCTAGAGGGGAGGGGGTTGGGAGGATGGGTTAGCCTGGTGATGGGTATTGAGGAGGGCACGTTCTGCATGGAGCACTGGGTGTTATGCACAAACAATGAGTCATGGAACACTATATCTAAAACTAATGATGTAATGTATGGGGATTAACATAACAATAAAAAAATTAAAAAAAAAAAAAGAAGTCAGTGGCATTCCTATACACCAACAACAAGTCAGAAGAAAGAGAAATTAAGGAGTCGATCCCATTTACAATTGCACCCAAAACCATAAGATAACTAGGAATAAATCTAACCAAAGAGGCAAAGGATCTGTACTCAGAAAACTATAAAATACTCATGAAAGAAATTGAGGAAGACACAAAGAAATGGAAAAACGTTCCATGCTCATGGATTGGAAGAACAAATATTGTGAAGATGTCAATCCTACCTAGAGCAATCTACACATTCAATACAATCCCCATCAAAATACCATCCACTTTCTTCAAAGAAATGGAACAA
>NW_022594175.1:0-1472 GCF_004348235.1 Phoca vitulina
TTTCTGTCCATCCTTTGGTCCCCTCTGCATCTGTCTGTCCTCTGTAGGAGCTCCCCTCCCACCTTGTATTAGCAGCTTTCTGATGGTTCATACCATTCCTATATTTCCATCTGGTATCATTTTTATAATGTATTTTGCCCATGTTCTGTTTTGGGTTGATTCAGGTAGGAGATTACTCAGCCATTAGATAGGATGAATACCCATCATTTTTATCGACATGAATGGAAGTGGAGGAGATTATGCTAAGTGAAATAAGTCAAGCATAGACAGACAATTGTCATATGCTTTCACTCATATGTGGAATATAAGGAATAGTATGGAGGACATTGGGAGAAGGAAAGGAAAAATGAAGCAGGGGGAAATTATAGGTGGAGAGAACCATGAGAGACTAGGACTCTGGGAAACAGACTGAGGGTTTCAGAGGAGAGGAGGGTGAGTGGATGGGTTGGTGTTGATGGGTATTAAGGAGGGCATGTATTGCTTGGAGCACTGGGTATTATACACAAACAATGAATCATGGAACACTACATCAAATACTAAGGATGTACGATATGGTGACTAATGTAACAGAACAAAACAATAGAAATCTTATTATTCCAATACTTAGAATTTACTAAGAAAAAAATATTTGCAAAGGTAACTATAAAGTGCTTAATTCCAAAGTATTTTAATCTACTCATATCAATTTGAACATGAATATATACAAATGACTAATAAATAATTTGTAGATATGGTATAAATAAAGAGTAAATGCGCCCTCAAGTTGAGTGTTCTGGAATGAGTTTCATCGAGAAGTATGGACTGGACGGTACTTGTACCGCATTTGCTCCAGTCTGGACCCCCTCCAGACACACCCATGTTGAGGTGGTCATGTGTGACCGTCCAGAGGGATTACATTACTTCAGAGCAAAGAGCTTAAAATTGAGACACAGGCATCCATTGCCTCTTGCTTCCCAGAGTCTCTATGCTTCTGAGTGGGCTTCCAGGTCTCCCCATTATGGCCTGCCTAGAATTGGGTTCTCTTTCTCTCTCTGGACCCCCTCGCATGACCTTCATTTACGATGCAGCCTCCCTTTGTTCTGAAGCTCAAAATCTGCACTTTTATCTACCAGAGAAAGTCAGGGTCTTGTCCCCTCAGGCCATATTCTAGAGGGAGCCTGTCTTTGCACACTCAGAGGTCACTCTGAAATTTTCCTGATCAATGAACACGTCCTCTGATAGGAATTTACTGACTTTTCCTGAGAAATATGGCTCTCACTCTTTGCTTGGCCATTTTGCAAATCTAGCTCGTGCACTCATGTAGATGGTTAGAATTCCCACAATTTCTGGGAAGAACCCTGTATTTTCCATGTTGTTTTGTCTTGGTCATGGTTTCCCCTTGCTAATAGTCTTGTGCTCATTAACATCCATGTAGAATGACTCTGAACTGTTATTAGTTGGTCCTTTTCTCCTTATGTGATGGCCTGTTGCCA
>NW_022594176.1:0-1472 GCF_004348235.1 Phoca vitulina
ATTAAGTAGGGCATGTGATGTTATGAGCACTGGGTGTTAGATGAAACGGATGAATTATTGAGCTCTACATCTGAAACTAATGTTGTACTCTATGTTGGCTAATTAACTTTAAATGAAAAAAGGAAAAAACAAAGGAAAATAATTTAAATAAATCAATTATCAATGAAAATATCAAGTATTCAGAAATCTGCCCAAAAATATGAAAACCTCTCTAGGATAGACCAATGGAAAACACTAAAAAGTTCAGAAAGACAACACACCATACATGGCTATTAATTCACATCAGAAGAGGCAGAAAGACGGAGGGTATGGAATTTCAAATACAGTCACCTTTCCATGTAAAAACAAATGCAACTGGTCCCTGCCACAAAAACCCCATCGAGGTTTCCAAATTATCCAGATGTTACCTTCCCGATCTCTGGCCATTCTTGGTTTTCTTTGTTTGCTTGCTGCTTTGGTTGGTTGATCTTCTAGTTATAAAAACAGTTGCGGTTGTCAAGAAGACAGAAGATAAAGAACAAGCTAACTTAATATCTGCCTTCTTGGTTGGTGTGCCTTGGAAAGTGAATGTGTGACGGACGAGAGCTGAAGTCACTGACAATGCCTCATCCATTCCGCCCTTAGCGAGCCCCATCATGATGGAGTTCAAGCCATCTCGGGATGTCCTCTTATCCTTGAATTGAAATAGTTCTGGAGGCTGCAAGTCGAGATCAAAGTGTGGTGTCGTCAGGGTTGGTTCCTCCTGAGGGCCGTGAGGGAGAATCTGTTCCACTGTCTCTGCCAACTTCTGGGGCTTTGGTGGCAATCTTTGGCATCTATTGGCTTATAGAAGCATCACCCCAGTCTCTGCCTGTATCCTCACATGGCGCTCTCCCTGTCTGTGCTTCAAATCATTCTTGTTTGCAAAAGATACCTAATGATCTAGAGAAATTTTATTATATATAATATATGTATATCATATACATGACATATTACATTAAATTGAAAAATAGGCATACAAAACAGTTGTATGATCCCAATTTTATAAAAATAACAATGTATGCATTTTTAAAAGATTTAAATGCAACAAAAACAGTGCTCCTACATGATTCTTTTACGTTTCTGTTTTCTAAATTTTTCACTGAGAGCAAATACTACTTTTGCAGTATGACACGTAAACAAATGTACTAAATGAATAAAGTGTGGATAGAAATCCTTTAAGTAAGAGGCTCTGGCACGTGTGAGAGATACAAAGAGATTTCCACTTCATAACAACAACCACACAAGGAGCACTTGTTATGCACCATGTGATGCTCTAAGAGCTCTCTTTCTGTAACTCACAAAAGCCATATGAGGCCAATACTTTTTCATGCCCATTTCACAGATGAGGAAAGAGCTGGATAGTCAGCAGATCCAGGCTGGTTCAAGGATCAAGGTAACATCATCTGTCTACTTGCTCACTTGTCTGTTTGAATTTGGTTTTTCAAACACAG
>NW_022594177.1:0-675 GCF_004348235.1 Phoca vitulina
CAAGCTGGTGCAGCCACTCTGGAAAACAGTATGGAGGTTCCTCAAAAAGTTGAAAATAGAGCTACCATATGATCCAGCAATTGCACTACTGGGTATTTACCCCAAAGATACAAAAGTAGGGACCCGAAAGGCTACGTGCACCCCGATGTTTATAGCAGCAATGTCCACAATAGCCAAACTGTGGAAAGAGCCAAGATGTCCATCAACAGATGAATGGATAAAGAAGATGTGGTATATATATACAATGGAATATTATGCAGCCATCAAAAGGAATAAGATCTTGCCATTTGCAACGACGTGGATGGAACTGGAGGGTATTATGCTGAGCGAAATAAGTCAAACAGAGAAAGACATGTATCATATGACCTCACTGATATGAGGAATTCTTAATCTCAGGAAACAAACTGAGGGTTGCTGGAGTGGGGGGTGGGGTGGGAGGGATGGGGTGACTGGGTGATGGACACTGGGGAGGGTATGTGTTCTGGTAAGCGCTGTGAATTGTGCAAGACTGTTGAATCTCAGATCTGTACCTCTGAAACAAATAATGCAATATATGTTAAGAAAGAAAAAAAGAAGAAGAAGAATGTAGCAGGAGGGGAAGAATGAAGGGGGGGAAATCGGAGGGGGAGAAGAACCATGAGAGACGATGGACTCTGAAAAACAAACTGAGGGTTC
>NW_022594177.1:775-1472 GCF_004348235.1 Phoca vitulina
AGGAGGGGAAGAATGAAGGGGGGGAAATCGGAGGGGGAGAAGAACCATGAGAAACGATGGACTCTGAAAAACAAACTGAGGGTTCTAGAGGGGAGGGGGGTGGGAGGATGGGTTAGCTTGGTGATGGGTATTGAGGAGGGCACGTTCTGCATGGAGCACTGGGTGTTATGCACAAACAATGAATCATGGAACACTATATCTAAAACTAATGATGTAATGTATGGGGATTAACATAACAATAAAAAAATAAAAAAAATTCATGGAAAAAAATGAAAATGAAAATACAACTGTTCAAAATCTTTGGGATGCAGCAAAGGCAGTCCTAAGAGGAAAGTATATGACAATACAAGCCTTTCTCAAGAAACAAGAAAGGTCTCAAATACACAACCTAACCCTACACCTAAAGGAGCTGGAGAAAGAACAGCAAATAAAGCCTAAACCCAGCAGAAGAAGAGAAATAAGAAAGATCAGAGCAGAAATCAGTGAAATAGAAACCAAAGAAGAGCAGAACAGATCAAAGAAACTAGAAGCTAGTTCTTAGAAAGAATTAATAAGATTGATAAACCCCTGGCCAGACTTATCAAAAAGAAAAGAGAAACGACCCAAATAAATCAAATCATGAATGAAAGAGGAGAGATCACAACCAACAACAAAGAAATACAAACAATTATAAGAACATATTATGAGCAACTCTATG
>NW_022594178.1:0-675 GCF_004348235.1 Phoca vitulina
CAAGCTGGTGCAGCCACTCTGGAAAACAGTATGGAGGTTCCTCAAAAAGTTGAAAATAGAGCTACCATATGATCCAGCAATTGCACTACTGGGTATTTACCCCAAAGATACAAAAGTAGGGACCCGAAAGGCTACGTGCACCCCGATGTTTATAGCAGCAATGTCCACAATAGCCAAACTGTGGAAAGAGCCAAGATGTCCATCAACAGATGAATGGATAAAGAAGATGTGGTATATATATACAATGGAATATTATGCAGCCATCAAAAGGAATAAGATCTTGCCATTTGCAACGACGTGGATGGAACTGGAGGGTATTATGCTGAGCGAAATAAGTCAAACAGAGAAAGACATGTATCATATGACCTCACTGATATGAGGAATTCTTAATCTCAGGAAACAAACTGAGGGTTGCTGGAGTGGGGGGTGGGGTGGGAGGGATGGGGTGACTGGGTGATGGACACTGGGGAGGGTATGTGTTCTGGTAAGCGCTGTGAATTGTGCAAGACTGTTGAATCTCAGATCTGTACCTCTGAAACAAATAATGCAATATATGTTAAGAAAGAAAAAAAGAAGAAGAAGAATGTAGCAGGAGGGGAAGAATGAAGGGGGGGAAATCGGAGGGGGAGAAGAACCATGAGAGACGATGGACTCTGAAAAACAAACTGAGGGTTC
>NW_022594178.1:775-1472 GCF_004348235.1 Phoca vitulina
AGGAGGGGAAGAATGAAGGGGGGGAAATCGGAGGGGGAGAAGAACCATGAGAAACGATGGACTCTGAAAAACAAACTGAGGGTTCTAGAGGGGAGGGGGGTGGGAGGATGGGTTAGCTTGGTGATGGGTATTGAGGAGGGCACGTTCTGCATGGAGCACTGGGTGTTATGCACAAACAATGAATCATGGAACACTATATCTAAAACTAATGATGTAATGTATGGGGATTAACATAACAATAAAAAAATAAAAAAAATTCATGGAAAAAAATGAAAATGAAAATACAACTGTTCAAAATCTTTGGGATGCAGCAAAGGCAGTCCTAAGAGGAAAGTATATGACAATACAAGCCTTTCTCAAGAAACAAGAAAGGTCTCAAATACACAACCTAACCCTACACCTAAAGGAGCTGGAGAAAGAACAGCAAATAAAGCCTAAACCCAGCAGAAGAAGAGAAATAAGAAAGATCAGAGCAGAAATCAGTGAAATAGAAACCAAAGAAGAGCAGAACAGATCAAAGAAACTAGAAGCTAGTTCTTAGAAAGAATTAATAAGATTGATAAACCCCTGGCCAGACTTATCAAAAAGAAAAGAGAAACGACCCAAATAAATCAAATCATGAATGAAAGAGGAGAGATCACAACCAACAACAAAGAAATACAAACAATTATAAGAACATATTATGAGCAACTCTATG
>NW_022594179.1:0-1472 GCF_004348235.1 Phoca vitulina
AAGGGCTAGTATCCAAAATCTATAAAGAACTCATCAAACTCAACACCAAAAGAACAAAGAATCCAATCAAGAAATGGGCAGAAGACATGAACAGACATTTTTCCAAAGAAGACATCCAAATGGCCAACAGACACATGAAAAAGTGTTCAATATCGCTGGGCATCAGGGAAATCCAAATCAAAACCTCAATGAGATACCACCTCACACCAGTCAGAATGGCTAAAATTAACAAGTCAGGAAATGACAGATGTTGGCGGGGATGCGGAGAAACGGGAACCCTCCTACACTGTTGGTGGGAATGCAAGCTGGTGCAGCCACTCTGGAAAACAGTATGGAGGTTCCTCAAAAAGTTGAAAATAGAGCTACCATATGATCCAGCAATTGCACTCCTGGGTATTTACCCCAAAGATACAAAAGTAGGGATCCGAAAGGGTACGTGCACCCCGATGTTTATAGCAGCAATGCCCACAATAGCCAAACTGTGGAAAGAGCCAAGATGTCCATCAACAGGTGAATGGATAAAGAATAGGTGGTATATATATACAATGGAATATTATGCAGCCATCAAAAGGAATGAGATCTTGCCATTTGTAACGACGTGGATGGAACTGGAGGGTATTATGCTGAGCGAAATAAGTCAAACAGAGAAAGACATGTATCATATGACCTCACTGATATGAGGAATTCTTAATCTCAGGAAACAAACTGAGGGTTGCTGGAGTGGGGGGTGGGGTGGGAGGGATGGGGTGACTGGGTGATGGACACTGGGGAGGGTATGTGTTCTGGTAAGCGCTGTGAATTGTGCAAGACTGTTGAATCTCAGATCTGTACCTCTGAAACAAATAATGCAATATATGTTAAGAAAGAAAAAAAGAAGAAGAAGAATGTAGCAAGAGGGGAAGAATGAAGGGGGGGAAATTGGAGGGGGAGAAGAACCATGAGAGACGATGGACTCTGAAAAACAAACTGAGGGTTCTAGAGGGGAGGGGGTTGGGAGGATGGGTTAGCCTGGTGATGGGTATTGAGGAGGGCACGTTCTGCATGGAGCACTGGGTGTTATGCACAAACAATGAGTCATGGAACACTATATCTAAAACTAATGATGTAATGTATGGGGATTAACATAACAATAAAAAAATTAAAAAAAAAAAAAGAAGTCAGTGGCATTCCTATACACCAACAACAAGTCAGAAGAAAGAGAAATTAAGGAGTCGATCCCATTTACAATTGCACCCAAAACCATAAGATAACTAGGAATAAATCTAACCAAAGAGGCAAAGGATCTGTACTCAGAAAACT
This sequence comes from Phoca vitulina, assembly GCF_004348235.1. NCBI lineage: Eukaryota > Metazoa > Chordata > Mammalia > Carnivora > Phocidae > Phoca > Phoca vitulina. The sequence continues at coordinate 1,300 of NW_022594179.1, forward strand.
ATAAAATACTCATGAAAGAAATTGAGGAAGACACAAAGAAATGGAAAAACGTTCCATGCTCATGGATTGGAAGAACAAATATTGTGAAGATGTCAATCCTACCTAGAGCAATCTACACATTCAATACAATCCCCATCAAAATACCATCCACTTTCTTCAAAGAAATGGAACAA
>NW_022594180.1:0-1471 GCF_004348235.1 Phoca vitulina
ATTTGGATGCCTTTGATTTCTTTTTGTTGTCTGATTGCTGTGGCTAGGACTTCCAATACTATGTTGAATAGCAGTGGTGATAGTGGACATCCCTGCCGCGTTCCTGACCTTAGGGGGAAAGCTCTCAGTTTTTCCCCATTGAGAATGATATTCGCTGTAGGTTTTTCATAGATGGCTTTTATGATATTGAGGTATGTACCCTCTATCCCTATACTCTGAAGAGTTTTGATCAAGAAAGGATGCTGTACTTTGTCAAATGCTTTTTCTGCATCTATTGAGAGGATCATATGATTCTTGTTCTTTCTTTTGTTAATGTATTGTATCACGTTGATTGATTTGCGGATGTTGAACCAACCTTGCAGCCCAGGGATAAATCCCACTTGGTCATGGTGAATAATCCTTTTAATGTACTGTTGGATCCTATTGGCTAGTATTTTGGTGAGAATTTTTGCATCCATGTTCATCAGGGATATTGGTCTGTAATTCTCCTTTTTGATGGGGTCTTTGTCTGGTTTTGGGATCAAGGTAATGCTGGCCTCATAAAATGAGTTTGGAAGTTTTCCTTCCATTTCTATTTTTTGGAACAGTTTCAGAAGGATAGGTATTAATTCTTCTTGAAATGTTTGGTAGAATTCCCCTGGGAAGCCATCTGGCCCTGGGCTTTTGTGTTTTGGGAGATTTTTGATGACTGCTTCTATTTCCTTAGTGGTTATAGGTCTGTTCAGGTGTTCTATTTCTTCCTGGTTCAGTTTTGGTAGTTGATACATCTCTAGGAATGCATCCATTACTTCCAGGTTATCTAATTTGTTGGCATAGAGTTGCTCATAATATGTTCTTATAATTGTTTGTATTTCTTTGGTGTTGGTTGTGATTTCTCCTCTTTCATTCATGATTTTGTTGATTTGGGTCATTTCTCTTTTCTTTTTGATAAGTCTGGCCAGGGGCTTATCAATCTTGTTAATTCTTTCAAAGAACCAGCTCCTAGTTTCGTTGATCTGTTCTACTGTTCTTTTAGTTTCTATTTCATTGATTTCTGCTCTGATCTTTATTATTTCTCTTCTCCTGCTGGGTTTAGGCTTTATTTGCTGTTCTTTCTCCAGCTCCTTTAGGTGTAGGGTTAGGTTGTGTACTTGAGACCTTTCTTGTTTCTTGAGAAAGGCTTGTATTGCTATATACTTTCCTCTTAGGACTGCCTTTGCTGTATCCCAAAGATTTTGAATAGTTGTGTTTTCATTTTCATTGGTTTCCATGAATTTTTTTAATTCTTCTTTAATTTCCTGGTTGACCCATTCATTCTTCAGTAGGATGCTCTTTAGCCTCCATGTATTTGAGTTCTTTCTGACTTTCCTCTTGTGATTGAGTTCTAGTTTCAAAGCATTGTGGTCTGAAAATAGGCAGGGGATGATCCCAATCTTCTGGTACCGGTTGAGACCTGATTTATGACCTAGGATGTGATCTATTCTGGAGAATG
>NW_022594181.1:0-1467 GCF_004348235.1 Phoca vitulina
GTCCTTTCTCATCTCTTATTTCAGTCTTTGGTTTAAAATCTAATTTGTCTGATATAAGATTTGCCACCCCAGCTTTCTTTTGATGTCCATTAGCAATATAAATGGTTTTCCACCCCCTCACTTTAAATCTGAAGGTGTCTTTGGGTTTAAAATGAGTCTCTTACAGGGGCGCCTGGGTGGCTCAGTCGTTAAGCGTCTGCCTTCGGCTCAGGTCATGATCCCAGGGTCCTGGAATCGAGCCCCGCATCGGGCTCCCTGCTCCGCAGGAAGCCTGCTTCTCCCTCTCCCATTCCCCCTGCTTGTATTCCCTCTCTCGCTGTGTCTCTCTCTGTCAAATAAAAAATAAAAAATAAAAAATAAAAAAAAATGAGTCTCTTACAGACAGCATATTGATGGCTCTTGCTTTTTGATCCAATCTGATAGCCTGTGTCTTTTGATTGGGGCATTTAGCTTATTTACATTCAGGGTAACTATGGAAAGATATAAATTTTGTGCCGTTGCGTTGCCTGTAAAGTGACGTTACTGTATATTGTCTCTGTTCCTTTCTTTTCTATGTTACTTTGGGGCTTTCTCTTTGCTTAGAGGACCCCTTTTGCTATTTCTTATAGGCCTAGTTTGGTGATCACAAATTCTTTTAGTTTCTGTTTGTCCTGGAAGCTTTATATCACTCCTTCTATTTTAAATGACATCCTAGCTGGATTAGGTATTCTTGGCTGCATGTTTTTCTGGTTTAGCCCCCAGAATATATCCTGCCAGTCTTTTCTAGGCCTGCCAGATCTCTGTGGATAGGTCTACTGCCAATCTAATGTTTCTACCCTTGTAGGTTACAGATCTCTTGTCCTGCAGGCTTTCAGGGCTTTCTGTTTGTCTCCGAGATTTGTAAGTTTCACTATTATATGTCAGGGTGTTGACCCATTTTTATTGATTTTGTCCTCTGTGCCTCCTAGATCTTGATGCCTGTTTCTTTCCCCAGATCAGCGAAGTTCTCCACTATAATTTGCTCCAATATACCTTCTGCCCATCTCTCTCTTTCCTCTTCTTCTGGGATCCCAATTATTCTAATATTATTTCACTTTATGGTATCACTTATCTCTTGAATTCTCCCCTCATGATCCAGTAGTTGTTTATCTTTTTCTCAACTTCTCTATTCTCTATTGTTTGGTCTTCTAGATCACTAATTCTCTCTTCTGCCTCATTTATCCTAACAGTTAGAGCCTCCATTTTTTATTGCATCTCATTAATAGCCTTTTTTATTTCAACTTGGTCAGATTTTAGTTCTTGTATCTCTCCAGAAAGTGATTCTCTAGTGTCTTCTATGCTTTTTTCAAGCCCAGCTAGTATCTTTTAATTGTTATTCTGAACTCCAGTTCCAACATCTTATTAATGTCCTAATAGATTAGGTCCCTGGCAGTCAGTACTGCCTCTTGTTCTCTTTTTTGAGGTGAGTTTTTCTGTCTTGTCATTCTG
>NW_022594182.1:0-1467 GCF_004348235.1 Phoca vitulina
TTCTGTGCATTGATTTTATATCCTGCCACTTGACTGAATTCCTGTATGAGTTCTAGCAGTTTTGGGGTGGAGTCTTTTGGGTTTTCCACATAAAGTATCATATCATCTGCAAAGGGTGAGAGTTTGACTTCTTCTTTGCCGATTTGGATGCCTTTTATTTCTTTTTGTTGTCTGATTGCTGTGGCTAGGACTTCTAAAACTATGTTGAATAGCAGTGGTGATAGTGGACATCCCTGCCGCGTTCCTGACCTTAGGGGGAAAGCTCTGTTTTTCCCCATTGAGAATGATATTCGCTGTAGGTTTTTCATAGATGGCTTTTATGATATTGAGGTATGTACCCTCTATCCCTATACTCTGAAGAGTTTTGATCAAGAGAGGATGCTGTACTTTGTCAAATGCTTTTTCTGCATCTATTGAGAGGATCATATGGTACTTGTTCTTTCTTTTGTTAATGTATTGTATCACATTGATTGATTTGTGGATGTTGAACCAACCTTGCAGCCCAGGGATAAATCCCACTTGGTCGTGGTGAATAATCCTTTTAAGTGACTGTTGGATCCTATTGGCTAGTATTTTGGTGAGAATTTTTGCATCCATGTTCATCAGGGATATTGGTCTGTAATTCTCCTTTTTGATGGGGTCTTTGTCTGGTTTGGGGATCAAGGTAATGGTGGCCTCCTAAAACGAGTTTGGAAGTTTTCCTTCATTTCTAATTTTTGGAACAGTTTCAGAAGAATAGGTATTAATTCTTCCTTAAATGTTTGGTAGAATTCCCCTGGGAAGCCATCTGGCCCTGGGCTTTATTTTTTGGGAGATTTTTGATGACTGCTTCAATTTCCTTAGTGGTTATAGATCTGTTCAGGTTTTCTATTTCTTCCTGGTTCGGTTTTGGTAGTTGATACATCTCTAGGAATGCATCCATTTCTTCCAGGTTATCTAATTTGCTGGCATAGAGTTGCTCATAATATGTTCTTATAATTGTTTGTATTTCTTTGGTGTTGGTTGTGATCTCCCCTCTTTCATTCATGATTTTGTTGATTTGGGTCATTTCTCTTTTCTTTTGGATAAGTCTGGCCAGGGGTTTATCAATCTTGTTAACTCTTTCAAAGAACGAGCTCCTAGTTTCGTTGATCTGTTCTACTGTTCTTTTGTTTTCTTTTCTGCTCTGATCTTTATTATTTCTCTTCTCCTGCTGGGTGTAGGCTTTATTTTCTGTTTTTTCTCTAGCTCCTTTAGGTGTAGGGTTAGGTTGTGTACTTGAGACCTTTCTTGTTTCTTGAGAAAGGCTTGTATTGCTATATACTTTCCTCTTAGGACTGCCTTTGCTGCATCCCAAAGATTTTGAACAGTTGTGTTTTCATTTTCATTGGTTTCCATGAATTTTTTTAATTCTTCTTTAATTTCCTGGTTGACCCATTCATTCTTTAGTAGGATGCTCTTTAGCCTCCATGTATTTGAGTTCTTTCC
>NW_022594183.1:0-1467 GCF_004348235.1 Phoca vitulina
TTCTGTGCATTGATTTTATATCCTGCCACTTGACTGAATTCCTGTATGAGTTCTAGCAGTTTTGGGGTGGAGTCTTTTGGGTTTTCCACATAAAGTATCATATCATCTGCAAAGGGTGAGAGTTTGACTTCTTCTTTGCCGATTTGGATGCCTTTTATTTCTTTTTGTTGTCTGATTGCTGTGGCTAGGACTTCTAAAACTATGTTGAATAGCAGTGGTGATAGTGGACATCCCTGCCGCGTTCCTGACCTTAGGGGGAAAGCTCTGTTTTTCCCCATTGAGAATGATATTCGCTGTAGGTTTTTCATAGATGGCTTTTATGATATTGAGGTATGTACCCTCTATCCCTATACTCTGAAGAGTTTTGATCAAGAGAGGATGCTGTACTTTGTCAAATGCTTTTTCTGCATCTATTGAGAGGATCATATGGTACTTGTTCTTTCTTTTGTTAATGTATTGTATCACATTGATTGATTTGTGGATGTTGAACCAACCTTGCAGCCCAGGGATAAATCCCACTTGGTCGTGGTGAATAATCCTTTTAAGTGACTGTTGGATCCTATTGGCTAGTATTTTGGTGAGAATTTTTGCATCCATGTTCATCAGGGATATTGGTCTGTAATTCTCCTTTTTGATGGGGTCTTTGTCTGGTTTGGGGATCAAGGTAATGGTGGCCTCCTAAAACGAGTTTGGAAGTTTTCCTTCATTTCTAATTTTTGGAACAGTTTCAGAAGAATAGGTATTAATTCTTCCTTAAATGTTTGGTAGAATTCCCCTGGGAAGCCATCTGGCCCTGGGCTTTATTTTTTGGGAGATTTTTGATGACTGCTTCAATTTCCTTAGTGGTTATAGATCTGTTCAGGTTTTCTATTTCTTCCTGGTTCGGTTTTGGTAGTTGATACATCTCTAGGAATGCATCCATTTCTTCCAGGTTATCTAATTTGCTGGCATAGAGTTGCTCATAATATGTTCTTATAATTGTTTGTATTTCTTTGGTGTTGGTTGTGATCTCCCCTCTTTCATTCATGATTTTGTTGATTTGGGTCATTTCTCTTTTCTTTTGGATAAGTCTGGCCAGGGGTTTATCAATCTTGTTAACTCTTTCAAAGAACGAGCTCCTAGTTTCGTTGATCTGTTCTACTGTTCTTTTGTTTTCTTTTCTGCTCTGATCTTTATTATTTCTCTTCTCCTGCTGGGTGTAGGCTTTATTTTCTGTTTTTTCTCTAGCTCCTTTAGGTGTAGGGTTAGGTTGTGTACTTGAGACCTTTCTTGTTTCTTGAGAAAGGCTTGTATTGCTATATACTTTCCTCTTAGGACTGCCTTTGCTGCATCCCAAAGATTTTGAACAGTTGTGTTTTCATTTTCATTGGTTTCCATGAATTTTTTTAATTCTTCTTTAATTTCCTGGTTGACCCATTCATTCTTTAGTAGGATGCTCTTTAGCCTCCATGTATTTGAGTTCTTTCC
>NW_022594184.1:0-1465 GCF_004348235.1 Phoca vitulina
CCTGCCACTCAGGGTCGGTTACAGGAACAACTGTCAGTTACAGACCCAACGTTAGAACCCCCCACAGGAGAGACTCATCAGTCACAGGCCCCAGAGGGGAAGATGTAGGTTTCACCTCCTCCAAGAAATCCACCCTACCTGCAGCTCAGCAGGTGAGAACCCTCCATCACCTGAAGCCCCGCTTTTCTCCAGTGGACTTTCCTTCAAAACAACCCTCCCAGCTTCCCTCACCTTCCCAAGAAATAATGTTTCTCTCCTTTCTTTCTTGCACTTGCCTGTGATGTGGCCGTAGCTGGCTTGTCCCGGATTGCAAGTCTCTGCTATTCCCAAATAAACCCATTTTGCTGGTAAAATAACTGGCAGTTTTAGTTTAAGATTAACAGAACTAATAAATTCGATAAATTTGCGAGAAACAAAACCAACATACAAAAATCAATTGTATTTCTATGTGCTCATAACAAACTCAGAAAAAGAAGTACAGAGAACAATGTCATTTACACCTGCATCAGAAAGAACACCATACCCTGGAATACATTTAACCAAGGAGGTGACGGACCTGTTCTCTGACACCCTGACGACAGGCATCGAGGGAGACACACGGAGACGGGAAGATACTCTGAGCTCACGGAAGAGCGGACACTGTGAAAATATCTACTCTCCCCCACCTTCTCCATGAAATACTGACCAGGTGACAGACCTGTCCTCTGACACACACACACACACACACACACACACACACGTGAGACACTGAAGACAGGCATCGAGGGAGACACACGGAGACGGGAAGACACTCTGTGCTCACGGAAGAGTGGACACTGTGAAAATATCTACTGTCCCCCACCTTCTCCATGAAATACTGAGTGACAGACCTGTTCTCTGACACACACACACACACACACACACACACACGTGAGACACTGATGACAGGCATCGAGGGAGACACACGGAGACGGGCAGACACTCTGAGCTCACGGAAGAGTGGACACTGTGAAAATATGTACTCTCCCCACCTTCTCCTGAAATACTGACCAGGTGACAGACCTGTTCTCTCACACACACACACACACACACACACACACACACACACACGTGAGACCCTGACGACAGGCATCGAGGGAGACACACGGAGACGGGAAGACACTGTGCTCACGGAAGAGTGGACACTGTGAAAATACCTACTCTGCCCAAAGCCGTCTACACAGTCAGTGCCGTCGCTACCAAACTTCCAGCGGGGTCTTCACAGACACCGAAGCAACAACCCCGAAGCGGGTGTGGACGCGGGGAGGACCCGGCAGGGCCGAGGCCGGGGGAGCACGAACACAGCGGCGGGAGGCCGCCCCCTGACCGCAGACGGCCGGAGGAGCCCCCGGAACCGAATCCGGGCGCATAACCACAGACGCGTGGGCCGCCGGAGCAGGTCCGAGTCCCGAGAGCGGAGGCCCGACAGCCCCGCGCACAGCGCCGC
>NW_022594185.1:0-1464 GCF_004348235.1 Phoca vitulina
CACTATATCTAAAACTAATGATGTAATGTATGGGGATTAACATAACAATAAAAAAATTTAAAAAAAAATTAAACATATTCTTACTATTCAATCCAACAGTTATACTCCTTGTTATTTACCCAGATGAGTTGAAAACTTATGTCTACACAAACACCTGCACATGAATCTTTATAGCAGCTTTCTTGCTAATTGCCAAAACTTAGAGGCACCCAAGAAGTCCTTCAGAAAATGAATGGATGAATAAACTTTGGTATTTAGACAATGGAATAGTATTCAGCACTAAAAAGCAGTGAGCTATCAAGCTGTGAAAAGACATGGAAGAACCTTAAATGCCATATTACTAAGTGAAAAGAAGCCAATCTGAAAAGGCTGTGTATTATATGATTCCAACTGTGTGATATCCTGGAAAAGGCAAAACTATGGAGACAGTAAAAAGATCAGTGGTTACCACAGTTTGGTGGCAGGGAGGATGAATAGGTGGCACAGAGAGGATTTTTAGGGCAATGAAACTACTGCGTATGATACTATGATGGTGGATACATGTCATTATATGTTTGTCCAAGCCCATGGGCTGTACAGCACCAAGACTGAACCATAATGTAAACTATGGACTTTGGGTGATAATGTGTCCATGTAGATTCATTGATTATAACAAATGTACCATTCTGGTGGGCCATTTTGATAGTGGAGGAGAGTACAGATGTGGGGACAAGGGGCATGGAATATCTCTGTACCTTTCCCTCAATTTTGCTGTGAACCTAAAATGGCTCAAAAAACCAAATTCTATTTAAGTTGAAAAAAAAAATGAACTCATTCATGTAGTTACAAGATGAAGAAATAAAGCATTAATACCATTGTAGAAGCCTCCCTCATCCCTGTTCCCAGCCACTGTCTCTTCTTCCTCTCAGTAATGACTTTTAACAGCACTGATTAGTATTTTCTGTTTTTGAGCTCTATTTAAATGGAATCATGCAGAATGCATCTTTTTGTGTGTCTAACTTCTTTCACTCAACATGATTTGGGATATTTCATTTGTGTTATTGCATCTAGCTATAATTTTTTATTTTCAATCAGTGTAGCATTCCATTATAGAATTTACTACAGCATATTTATTACATTAACTATAATGTCAATTTTGACTAGTCAGAGACTTTTTTCCTTCCTTCCTGTTTATTTTTTTCCCAATTTTTTTATTTTTTATTTTTTTAAATTTTATTTTATTATGTTATGTTAATCACCATACATTACATCATTAGTTTTTGATGTAGTGTTCCATGATTCACTGTTTGCCTATAACACCCAGTGCTCCATTCAATATGTGCCCTCTTTAATACCCATCACCAGGCTAACCCATCCCCCCACCCCTCTCCCCTCTAGAACCCTCAGTTTGTTTCTGTAATAAAATTTTATTTTATTATGTTATGTTAATCCCCATACATTACATCATTAGTTTTAGATATAGTG
>NW_022594186.1:0-1462 GCF_004348235.1 Phoca vitulina
TCAACAAAATCATGAATGAAAGAGGAGAGATCACAACCAACACCAAAGAAATACAAACAATTACAAGAACATATTATGAGCAACTATATGCCAGCAAATTAGATAATCTGGAAGAAATGGATGCATTCCTAGAGATGTATCAACTACCAAAACTGAACCAGGAAGAAATAGAAAACCTGAACAGACCTATAACCACTAAGGAAATAGAAGCAGTCATCAAAAATCTCCCAACAAACAAGAACCCAGGGCCAGATGGCTTCCCAGGGGAATTCTACCAAACATTTAAAGAAGAATTAATACCTATTCTTCTGAAACTGTTCCAAAAAATAGAAATGGAAGGAAAACTTCCACACTCGTTTTATGAGGTCACCATTACCTTGATCCCAAAACCAGACAAGACCCCATCAAAAAGGAAAATTACAGACCAATATCCTTGATGAACATGGATGCAAAAATTCTCACCAAAATACTAGCCAATAGGATCCAACAGTACATTAAAAGGATTACTCACCACAACCAAGTAGGATTTATCCCTGGGCTGCAAGTTTGGTTCAACATCCGCAAATCAATCAATGTGATACAATACATTAATCAAAGAAAGAACAAGAACTATATGATCCTCTCAATAGATGCAGAAAAAGCATTTGAAAAACTACAGCATCCTTTCTTGATTAAAACTCTTCAGAGTATAGGGATAGAGGGTACATACCTCAATATCATAAAAGCCATCTATGAAAAACCTACAGCGAATATCATTCTCAATGGGGAAAAACTGAGAGCTTTCCCCCTAAGGTCAGGAACATGGCAGGGATGTCCACTATCACCACTGCTATTCAACATAGTATTAGAAGTCCTAGCCACAGCAATCAGACAACAGAAAGAAATACAATGCATCCAAATAGGCAAAGAAGAAGTCAAACTCTCACCCTTTGCAGATGATATGATACTTTATGTGAAAAACCCAAAAGACTCCACCCCAAAACTGCTAGAACTCATACAGGAATTCAGTCAAGTGGCAGGATATGAAATCAATGCACAGAAGTCAGTGGCATTCCTATACACCAACAACAAGACAGAAGAAAGAGAAATTAAGGAGTCGATCCCATTTACAATTGCACCCAAAACCATAAGATACCTAGGAATAAATCTAACCAAAGAGGCAAAGGATCTGTACTCAGAAAACTATAAAATACTCATGAAAGAAATTGAGGAAGACACAAAGAAATGGAAAAACGTTCCATGCTCATGGATTGGAAGAACAAATATTGTGAAGATGTCAATGCACCTAGAGCAATCTACACATTCAATGCAATCCCTATCAAAATACCATCCACTTTTTTCAAAGAAATGGAACAAATAATCCTAAAATTTGTATGGAACCAGAAAAGACCCCGAATAGCCAGAGGAATGTGGAAAAAGAAAAGCAAAGCTGGCGGCATCACAATTCCGGACTTCCAGCTCT
>NW_022594187.1:0-1462 GCF_004348235.1 Phoca vitulina
CTAGAGATTTAGAGTATATTTTGATCTGTTAGAAGAAACTATCTCAAGATTTTAAAGAGAGAACAACTTATATATATATGCCAAAAATACGGGTAACTACTATGAAGGGATAGAATATGACTTTAAAAATGAAAAATAAAAATGTTTTTTTTTTTTAAAAAAGGGATTGATAAGATGTTGGTTGAAAAAGGGAAAAAGAAAAATTCAAAAAAAAAAAGAAAAAAGGAAAAAAGAAAAAAAGACAGTTAAAAAAAATAATTAACTTTGAAAGACTAAAGAATCATGGTAAAAAAGCCATGAATTCTATGTGCAGTATTCCCCTAGCGCTGGAGTTCTGCCGTTCTCATTGATCGGTAAACTTGGTCTTGGCTGGCTGTTCTTGCTGATATTCTGGGGGAGGGGCCTGTTGCCATGGTTCCCAAATGTCTTTGCCGGAGGCAAAATTGCCCCGCCCTTGCCGGTCCGGGCTCAGTAATCTGCTCGGGTTTGCTCTCCGGAGCTTTTGTTCCCTGCAAGCTTTCCGTACAGCTTTGGAGGCGGAGAGTGAAAATGGCGGCCTCCCAGTGTCCGCCCTGGAGGAGCCGAGAACTCGGGGTCCTGCTCCTCAGCGAGCCCCCAGAGAAAAACAGTCAGTCACTTCCGTCTCCCCGGTCTCCGGCCACACTCCGCGCTCACCCGGCCTGTGACCGCGCCTTTCTATCTGGCACCCGACCCCGGGTCGAGTCTCCAAACCCAGCAGATCCCCACGGTGCGCTCCCGCACCTCTCCTCCCGGGGGAAGAAGGTGAGTCTCCCTGGATCTGCCGCTTGTTGGGTCCCTGCTGGAGGAGCAGTGGCCCGACTGTGCCGCGGATCACGGTCTATGACAACCCCGAGCTGAGAGCCCGCGCCTGGGCTCCGTCTCTGCAGCCGGCTTCCCCCCTCCGATACCTGGGAGCTCTGCCGCACTCAGGCACCCCCGGTCTTTCTGTGACCCCGAGGGTCCTGAGACCACACTGTCCCGCGAGGGTTCCACCCCCCACTTCGCCACCAGAGTGACGTCCCTCAGCGGAGCAGACTTCTAAAAGTTCCGATTTTGTGCTCCGCCGCTCTATCACTTGCCAGAAGCGGCCGATGGAGGCCCCTCCCCCGCCGTCTATCCTCCCGAATATCGCCTCAGATTCACTTCTCCGCACGTCCTACCTTCCAGAAAGTGGTCGCTTTTCTGTTCAGAGAGTTGTTGCTATTCTTTTCTTCGATCTCCTGTTGAGTTTGTAGGTGTTCAGAATGGTTTGATCCCTATCCAGCTGAATTCCTGAGACCAGACGAAATCCAGGTCTCCTACTCCTCCGCCATCTTGCTCCGCCCCTCAAAGTCCCCCACTATTATTGTATTGTTGTCAATGTGTTTCTTTGCTTTTGTTATTAATTGCCTTACATAATTGGCTGCTCCCATGTTAGGGGCATAGATATTTACAATTGTTA
>NW_022594188.1:0-1462 GCF_004348235.1 Phoca vitulina
CATCCCACAATTGGAGTCTAGTAAATGCTTTGTGTTGGATTATACAAAGCTAGGGAGTTGGATATAAAATCAGATCCCTAAACTAGCTCCTTAGTATTGATGCCTAAATAACTTGAGAGAGGAACCTCAGGGATATCTAAGTGTGTGCTTGGAATAGTAGTGTTTATACTAATATGGAGAGTAGGGCAAGTAGTGGTAATACCAACACCTGATGTTTGTGTAGAGACTGTGGGACACAGAGGAGACAGAGAGTAGGCCATCATCTTCTCTGAACTCTAAATGAATTTAATGGATACTCTTCGGAGACACTTTGCTCTGTGTTTACAAGTACTACTCACCCAAAGAAGATGGCAGAGATGCAAGAGAAGGGAGAAGTAGCTGCATGGGAAGCCATGTGGACAAGTTACTTATCCTAAGACTGTTTCCTCATCGTGAAATAGGGTTATAACAATCTAACAGGGCTCTTGGGAAGACGAGATAAGTGAGTATGCCTTCATCTAAGTTACTAATACCTATTATGCCAGACACTGTTCTGTGGATAAAATTCATGGATAAAAAGATAATTCATCAGAAAGGCATAACTGTTTGAAGTAACTGAATGCTGAGGTACATGGAAAAAAACTGGAAGAAATAAAGGGAGAAATTAAAAATAAAACATACTGATGCCATGAAATTTGAGCATTCTTTTCCAGTAATTGACAGAATAGATTTTTTAAAATAGCAAAGATACAGATGACATTATCAACTATCCTAATCTAATCAATATATACACTACATTATACGTACATAATATATAATCTTTTCTTTTAAATATACATGAAATGTTTCTCTAAGTCAGACCATATGTCAGTCTATTAAAGAAATTTCAAAAATGATCAAAAGTTTGAAATCTTACATAGAATTGAATTAGAAATCAAGAACAAAGAAATATCTAGAATATTCCTCCAAATTTTTAGATGTTCAAAGCACATCTAAATAACCTATTAGTCAAAGAGAAATCCCAAATGAAACTAAAAGAGCTTCTCATTGGGTGATAATGAAAACAGAAGACACCAAAATTTCTGGGATACTGCTAATGCTGTGTGTAGAGGGAATTTTATAGCTTTATTTTATGTATTTATTTGTTTATTTATTTTTAAGATTTTATTTATTTATTTGACTGACAGAGAAACTGATGGACAACAAGCCTAAGAAATTGCCGGCTAGTGAGTAGCACACTTGCAAATTGGTCAGTCAGTCTTTTGCTCCAAATTCTGTGCTCTAACATCATTGCTATAATTCCTTCTTCCTTTCCTGAAATTCCCTGTGGTACATGGTAGGCAACACCCCCTGCTAGTTGGTGTTCAATTGTCAGGCTGCAGTTTTGGAGCTTAGAACTCCATTCTGACAAAGTGTGGCCCTACTGCAAGGCAACCGTTATAATACACACATTTATTGGCGCCTAATATGGGCCAGGCCCTGT
>NW_022594189.1:0-1462 GCF_004348235.1 Phoca vitulina
CATCCCACAATTGGAGTCTAGTAAATGCTTTGTGTTGGATTATACAAAGCTAGGGAGTTGGATATAAAATCAGATCCCTAAACTAGCTCCTTAGTATTGATGCCTAAATAACTTGAGAGAGGAACCTCAGGGATATCTAAGTGTGTGCTTGGAATAGTAGTGTTTATACTAATATGGAGAGTAGGGCAAGTAGTGGTAATACCAACACCTGATGTTTGTGTAGAGACTGTGGGACACAGAGGAGACAGAGAGTAGGCCATCATCTTCTCTGAACTCTAAATGAATTTAATGGATACTCTTCGGAGACACTTTGCTCTGTGTTTACAAGTACTACTCACCCAAAGAAGATGGCAGAGATGCAAGAGAAGGGAGAAGTAGCTGCATGGGAAGCCATGTGGACAAGTTACTTATCCTAAGACTGTTTCCTCATCGTGAAATAGGGTTATAACAATCTAACAGGGCTCTTGGGAAGACGAGATAAGTGAGTATGCCTTCATCTAAGTTACTAATACCTATTATGCCAGACACTGTTCTGTGGATAAAATTCATGGATAAAAAGATAATTCATCAGAAAGGCATAACTGTTTGAAGTAACTGAATGCTGAGGTACATGGAAAAAAACTGGAAGAAATAAAGGGAGAAATTAAAAATAAAACATACTGATGCCATGAAATTTGAGCATTCTTTTCCAGTAATTGACAGAATAGATTTTTTAAAATAGCAAAGATACAGATGACATTATCAACTATCCTAATCTAATCAATATATACACTACATTATACGTACATAATATATAATCTTTTCTTTTAAATATACATGAAATGTTTCTCTAAGTCAGACCATATGTCAGTCTATTAAAGAAATTTCAAAAATGATCAAAAGTTTGAAATCTTACATAGAATTGAATTAGAAATCAAGAACAAAGAAATATCTAGAATATTCCTCCAAATTTTTAGATGTTCAAAGCACATCTAAATAACCTATTAGTCAAAGAGAAATCCCAAATGAAACTAAAAGAGCTTCTCATTGGGTGATAATGAAAACAGAAGACACCAAAATTTCTGGGATACTGCTAATGCTGTGTGTAGAGGGAATTTTATAGCTTTATTTTATGTATTTATTTGTTTATTTATTTTTAAGATTTTATTTATTTATTTGACTGACAGAGAAACTGATGGACAACAAGCCTAAGAAATTGCCGGCTAGTGAGTAGCACACTTGCAAATTGGTCAGTCAGTCTTTTGCTCCAAATTCTGTGCTCTAACATCATTGCTATAATTCCTTCTTCCTTTCCTGAAATTCCCTGTGGTACATGGTAGGCAACACCCCCTGCTAGTTGGTGTTCAATTGTCAGGCTGCAGTTTTGGAGCTTAGAACTCCATTCTGACAAAGTGTGGCCCTACTGCAAGGCAACCGTTATAATACACACATTTATTGGCGCCTAATATGGGCCAGGCCCTGT
>NW_022594190.1:0-1461 GCF_004348235.1 Phoca vitulina
TCTGCATGCAATTTCTTCCCACCATAATCCTCCTAAACTCACATAGTAAAGCCCAGTCCTGCTTTTCCAGCTGAAACAGCTGTTCCGTATGTTCTTGCGGGGCATCCAACTTTCTCCTGGATCTTCTATTCTCATAATTTAGCAGCCAGTGGGCGATTTCCTGATCATTTTTAGGATGTATCATTTCTCCGTGACACTGTAGCAAATGTCTACAAAGAAATTCAATGTTCCTGGACCAGCGTGTCCTCCATTAAAGCCTGCCATTAGGAGCTGCCCCAGCAACTGATCATGAATACACTCCAGTCTGAAGGACTCCCTTTTCCAGCATCCAGGCCACCCCACTGGGTGCTGGAAGCTTTATTTTCCTGGTTGTTGGTCCTTCCTGTCCTTCTCCTGCTCCCTGGGGTCCCAGCTTTATCCTTATCTCTTCCTCCAATGGAGACTGCTCTTCCATTGGCCTTCTACACTCTCATTCTTTAGACAATCAAATCCCTTTTCTAATATTGATTACTCTTCACACCCATTGTCAATAGATTACTGTGTGATGAAGGAACCCTTTCCTCACCAGGAGTGAGACTGAAAATAGGCAGAAAACCCCACATTTGCTACATTCCCAGAAGCTGCCAGATTGCACAACCTGGGAAATTAGATGGGCACCAAGAAAGAGCCTGATGTTCTGGATGCTGGCCAAGGGGAATTTCCCAAATCTCAGTGTTTTGCTTGAAACCTGGCTTCCCCTTCATTCCCCGAGCAAAGCGTCAGTATATATACTGTGGGCACCCCTAGCAGGCAGGAGGGGCAGGCAGCTCAGCTTCACCAGGAGCCTCCTTGGGAAGCAACAGCCAAAGGTGAGGTACTAGAACTTTCTGACACGATTTCTCTTTGCAGACTCCTGTTCCCCACAGCATTCATGCGCTGTGTCCCAGCTCTCTGCTTCCTTCCTGCACCTCCTAGCCTGATAAATACAATTCAGCAGATGTGAATACTCTCTGGGACTGGGATTTAGTCGTGCACTTCCTCGGTGAGAGTTCAGGGATGGGTAGAGCAGGCATTCTGCAAAGGTTTGTGCATTGTTTCACTCATCTCATTCGACAGACTGGTGTATGGTCACAAGATGCCCAGATGCCTCTTTGGAAGCTTTCTGTACGGTGGGTGTCAGGGCTCACGGGTGATGCCTGAAAGGGAAAGTGGTTTCTATTAGAAGCGCAGTGCAGTCTCTCATACTGGGATTCCAATGAGGCAAGTGGAAATGGACACGTGGACCCTCTGGAATTCTCTCTAAGTATCTACGTATCACCTGCCTAATATATGTATACGCACTGTCTATTTCTTTCTACATATACATACATACACATATATGTACATACATGGGTATATATGTACACATGTGTGTGTGTGTGTGTGTGTAGATCTACAGATATAGATACTATTGAGTGTGGCTTAGTTTTGGAATACAAGAAC
>NW_022594191.1:0-388 GCF_004348235.1 Phoca vitulina
AAGAAGAAGAAGAAGAAGAAGAAGAAGAAGAAGAAGAAGAAGAAGAAAGAAGAAGAAGAAGAAGAAAGAAGAAGAAGAAGAAGAAGAAGAAGAAGAAGAAGAAGAAGAAGAAGAAGAAGAAGAAGATAGCCGGAGGGGAAGAATAAAGGGGGGGGGAAATTGGAGGGGGAGACAAACCATGAGAGACTATGGACCCTGAGAAACAAAATGAGGGTTCTAGAGGGGAAGGGGGTGGGAGGATGGGTTAGCCTGGTGACGGGTATTAAAGAGGGCATGTTCTGCATGGAGCACTGGGTGTTATACGCGAACAATGAATCATGGAACACTACATCAAAAACAAATGATGTAATGTATGGTGATTAACATAACATAATAAAAAAAAAAAAAA
>NW_022594192.1:0-1459 GCF_004348235.1 Phoca vitulina
CTTAGTGCTCGAGGGGGTAGTTTTTGTTCCCATCGGGATGCCTTGCCAGCAGGGTCTTCCATCGGAGTCTAGAGACAAGCTGGAAAGAACCCGATTAGAAAGTTTGAGGTCAAAATGGGGGCAGCCGAGGTCCTCTTTCTGTACTAAGAAAAACGGTATGTATGGGTAAAGCCAACTCAGGCCCTCGGGCGACCTAGTATTCTTGAAGGTTTAACCAACTGAGCCACCCAGGCGCCCCGTATTCTTGAAGGTTTAACAAGCACCCTTAGACTCCATGATGGATTATCCTCTCTCTGTTTATCTATGGGTCATGCTTTCTCTCCTGGAAAGAGCTGAGCATTCTGCATGCCACAAAACAGAACACACCGTTTTGCACGACCCCAGGGCACTAAGGAAGCAGACCCCTTGCACGACCTCCCAGCACTGTGCTAACAGCTGTAGCTGCACCACCGAGTGTGCATGTAGTCAAGAAACGTTGCAGACCTCTGTACTCCCTTTACTGGTTAACTGCCCTAAGGTTTTTATTTTTATTTTTTTAAAAGGCTTTTACTTATTTGACAGAGAGAGAGCGAGCACAAGTAGGCAGAGGGGCAGTCAGAGGGAGAGAGAGAAGCAGACTTCCTGCTGAGCGGGGAGCCCGACGTGGGGCTTGATCCCAGGACCCTGGGATCATGACCTGAGCTGAAGGCAGCTGCTTAACCGACTGAGCCACTCAGGCGCCCCTGCCCTAAGCGTTAGAAACACAACTGTGAGGCAGAAACTTTGGATTTTGGCCTCTGCACAAGAGTCCACCTTCTCCCCAGCCTCCTGATGAAAACTCATATTCCTTTCCAGTTAACATTTTCTATGTTCATCGAAGAGTTGTAATCCCTTAATAAGAGAAAAACAGACATTTTAGACATTCCTTTTTTAAGGAGGGAAATTAATGTGTGCTTCCCTTTTTCCCTTCATACTCGCTTGTGGTTGGCCACAGTGTACTTACCCGGACTTGAAACTCCTCTGTTCCTGAAGAAATTTACACTTAAGGTTGACAGTACTATGCCTCAATGTTCTCAGGAATGACAAAAGTCACATTTTGATGTTAAAAAGCCTCACAATGTCCAGGCACATGGGTCTAGCACGGTGACATCTCTGTTTGATTCTATCTTTTCCTAGACGTGTGGCGCCTTCTAGAAGGTCTCTGAGGTGGTAACTACCTTTAGCTTTTCCTGACGAGCGGGGAGACCTATGCTCTGGAACTCCGGGGTGGGGGACCCCCTACCGGAGACCGCCGGAGCTCCGGGAGCCACCCCACCCGGAAGAGCCCGGCCCGGGACGCAGCGAGGAGCCAATGAGGGAACAGCACACGGCATTTCTAGGCGTGCGCATCCGCTGAGGGCGGGACTTCCGCCCTCATACTTCCCGCGTCCGCACCCCCCGCGGTCTTTTAGCCTCCGGTTGGGTCTGTTTGTCCCGTAAG
>NW_022594193.1:0-399 GCF_004348235.1 Phoca vitulina
TTGGTGAGAATTTTTGCATCCATGTTCATCAGGGATATTGGTCTGTAATTCTCCTTTTTGATGGGGTCTTTGTCTGGTTTTGGGATCAAGGTAATGCTGGCCTCATAAAATGAGTTTGGAAGTTTTCCTTCCATTTCTATTTTTTGGAACAGTTTCAGAAGGATAGGTATTAATTCTTCTTGAAATGTTTGGTAGAATTCCCCTGGGAAGCCATCTGGCCCTGGGCTTTTGTGTTTTGGGAGATTTTTGATGACTGCTTCTATTTCCTTAGTGGTTATAGGTCTGTTCAGGTTTTCTATTTCTTCCTGGTTCAGTTTTGGTAGTTGATACATCTCTAGGAATGCATCCATTACTTCCAGGTTATCTAATTTGCTGGCATAGAGTTGCTCATAATATGTT
>NW_022594193.1:499-1459 GCF_004348235.1 Phoca vitulina
TTGATCTGTTCTACTGTTCTTTTGGTTTCTATTTCATTGATTTCTGCTCTGATCTTTATTATTTCTCTTCTCCTGCTGGGTTTAGGCTTTATTTGCTGTTCTTTCTCCAGCTCCTTTAGGTGTAGGGTTAGGTTGTGTACTTGAGACCTTTCTTGTTTCTTGAGAAAGGCTTGTATTGCTATATACTTTCCTCTTAGGACTGCCTTTGCTGTATCCCAAAGATTTTGAATAGTTGTGTTTTCATTTTCATTGGTTTCCATGAATTTTTTTAATTCTTCTTTAATTTCCTGGTTGACCCATTCATTCTTCAGTAGGATGCTCTTTAGCCTCCATGTATTTGAGTTCTTTCTGACTTTCCTCTTGTGATTGAGTTCTAGTTTCAAAGCATTGTGGTCTGAAAATAGGCAGGGGATGATCCCAATCTTCTGGTACCGGTTGAGACCTGATTTATGACCTAGGATGTGATCTATTCTGGAGAATGTTCCATGGGCACTAGAGAAGAATGTGTATTCCATTGCTTTGGGATGGAATGTTCTGAATATGTCTGTGAAGTCCATTTGGTCCAGTGTGTCATTTAAAGTCTTTATTTCCTTGTTGATCTTTTGCTTAGATGATCTGTCCATTTCAGTGAGGGGGGTGTTAAAGTCCCCCACTATTATTGTATTGTTGTCGATGTGTTTCTTTGCTTTTGTTATTAATTGCCTTATATAATTGGCTGCTCCCATGTTAGGGGCATAGATATTTACAATTGTTAGATCTTCTTGTTGGAGAGACCCTTTAAGTAGGATATAGTGTCCTTCCTCATCTCTTATTACAGTCTTTGGTTTAAAATCTAATTTGTCTGATATAAGGATTGCCACCCCAGCTTTCTTTTGGTGTCCATTAGCATGGTAAATGGTTTTCCACCCCCTCACTTTCAATCTGGGGGTGTCTTTGGGTCTAAAATGAGTCTCTTGCAGA
>NW_022594194.1:0-489 GCF_004348235.1 Phoca vitulina
GCACTGCAGGGATCTGCTGGGTTTGGAGACTCTGCACAGGGTTGGGTGCCAGAGATAGAAATGCTCGGTCACAGGCTGGGTGAGCACGGAGTGCAGCCGGAGACTGGGGAGACGGGAGTGACTGACTGCTTTTCTCTGGGGGCTCACTGGGGAGCAGGGCCCCGAGTTCTCAGCTCTTCCGGGGCAGAGATTGGGAGGCTGCATCTTCACTCTTGTCCTCCAAAGCTGTACGGAGAGCTTGCAGGGAACTAAAGCTCCCGAGAGAAAACCTGAGCAGATTACTTAGCCCGGACCGGGAAGGGCAGGGCAATTCCGCCTTCAGCAAAGACATTTGGGAACCATGGCAACAGGTCCCTCCCCCAGAAGTCAGTGAGAACAGCTGGCCAAGACCAAGTCTACCGATCAATGAGAACGGCAGAACTCCAGCGCTAGGGGAATACTACACAGAGAATCCATGGCTTTTTTACCATGATTCTGTAGTCTTTCAAA
>NW_022594194.1:589-1459 GCF_004348235.1 Phoca vitulina
GATCAAAATATACCCTAAATCTCTAGTGTATGATTTTTCTCTACTCTCCTGCCTGATCACATTCTGTCCCTTTTTTTTTCTTTTTTTTTTAAATCCTCTTCTTTCTTTTTTCAAACAATTTCTTATCAATTCCTTTTATAAATTTTTTTATAACTTTCATCTTTACAGTCATATTCCATCACTTCATCATATCACCCCTTATTTTTGTACATATATAAGTTTTTCTTTCTTTTAAAATTTTGGGAGGCACTTTCTTCTAACAGACCAAAATACACCCAAAATCTAGGGTGTGGCACTGATCTATGCACCGGCCTGATCATATTTGATCATATTCTGTTTTTTATTTTTTTGTTCTGTTTTTGTTTTTATCTTTATCTTTTTCTTTTTCTTTCTTTTTTCTTTTTCTTTTTTCTCTCCCTTTCTATTCCCCCTGCTTCAGGTCTTTTCTGATTTGTTTAGAGTATATTTTCTGGGGACGTTGTTACCCTGTTAGCATTTTCTTCTCTCATTCATCTATTCTCCTCTGGACAAAATGACAATGGAAGAAATCACCTCAACAAAAAGAACAAGAGGTAGTACTGACTGCCAGGGACCTACTCAATACGGACATTAGTACGATGTCGGAACTAGAGTTCAGAATCATTACTTTAAAGATACTAGCTGGGCTTGAAAAAAGCATGGAAGTTATTAGAGAAACCCTTTCTGGAGAAATAAAAGAACAAAATCTAACCAAGTCAAAATCAAAAAGGCCATTAATGAGGTGCAATCAAAAATGGGGGTGCTAACTGCTAGGATAAATGAGGCAGAAGAGAGAATCAGTGATATAGAAGACCAAATGATGGAAAATAAAGAAGCTGAGAAAAAGAGAGA
>NW_022594195.1:0-1458 GCF_004348235.1 Phoca vitulina
TAGGATTTTGATGGACTCCTGTCTCACATTGAGGTCTTTCAACCATTTGGAGTCTATTTTTGTGTGTGGTGTAAGGAAATGGTCCAGTTTCATTCTTCTGCATGTGGCTGTCCAATTTTCCCAACACCATTTGTTGAAGAGACTGTCTTTTTTCCATTGGACATTCTTTCCTGCTTTGTCAAAGATTAGTTGACCATAGAGTTGAGGGTCCATTTCTGGGCTCTCTACTCTGTTCCATTGATCTATGTGTCTGTTTTTGTGCCAGTACCATACTGTCTTGATGATGACAGCTTTGTAGTAGAGCTGGAAGTCTGGAATTGTGATGCCGCCAGCTTTGCTTTTCTTTTTCAACATTCCTCTGGCTATGCGGGGTCTTTTCTGGTTCCATACAAATTTTAGGATTATTTGTTCCATTTCTTTGAAAAAAGTGGATGGTATTTTGATGGGGATTGCATTGAATGTGTAGATTGCTGTAGGTAGCATTGACATCTTCACAATATTTGTGATTCCAATCCAGGAGCGTGGAACGTTTTTCCATTTTTTTGTGTCTTCCTCAATTTGTTTCATGAGTATTCTATAGTTCTCTGAGTACAGATCCTTTGCCTCTTTGGTTAGATTTATTCCTAGGTATCTTATGGTTTTGGGTGCAATTGTAAATGGGATCGACTCCTTAATTTCTCTTTCTTCTGACTTGTTGTTGGTGTATAGGAATGCCACTGACTTCTGTGCATTGATTTTATATCCTGCCACTTTACTGAATTCCTGTATGAGTTCTAGCAGTTTTGGGGTGGAGTCTTTGGGATTTTCCACATAAAGTATCATATCATCTGCAAAGAGTGAGAGTTTGACTTCTTCTTTGCCAATTTGGATGCCTTTGATTTCTTTTTGTTGTCTGATTGCTGTGGCTAGGACTTCCAATACTATGTTGAATAGCAGTGGTGATAGTGGACATCCCTGCCGCGTTCCTGACCTTAGGGGGAAAGCTCTCAGTTTTTCCCCATTGAGAATGATATTCGCTGTAGGTTTTTCATAGATGGCTTTTATGATATTGAGGTATGTACCCTCTATCCCTATACTCTGAAGAGTTTTGATCAAGAAAGGATGCTGTACTTTGTCAAATGCTTTTTCTGCATCTTCTGAGAGGATCATATGATTCTTGTTCTTTCTTTTGTTAATGTATTGTATCACGTTGATTGATTTGCGGATGTTGAACCAACCTTGCAGCCCAGGGATAAATCCCACTTGGTCGTGGTGAATAATCCTTTTAATGTACTGTTGGATCCTATTGGCTAGTATTTTGGTGAGAATTTTTGCATCCATGTTCATCAGGGATATTGGTCTGTAATTCTCCTTTTTGATGGGGTCTTTGTCTGGTTTTGGGATCAAGGTAATGCTGGCCTCATAAAATGAGTTTGGAAGTTTTCCTTCCATTTCTATTTTTTGGAACAGTTTCAGAAG
>NW_022594196.1:0-1458 GCF_004348235.1 Phoca vitulina
TAGGATTTTGATGGACTCCTGTCTCACATTGAGGTCTTTCAACCATTTGGAGTCTATTTTTGTGTGTGGTGTAAGGAAATGGTCCAGTTTCATTCTTCTGCATGTGGCTGTCCAATTTTCCCAACACCATTTGTTGAAGAGACTGTCTTTTTTCCATTGGACATTCTTTCCTGCTTTGTCAAAGATTAGTTGACCATAGAGTTGAGGGTCCATTTCTGGGCTCTCTACTCTGTTCCATTGATCTATGTGTCTGTTTTTGTGCCAGTACCATACTGTCTTGATGATGACAGCTTTGTAGTAGAGCTGGAAGTCTGGAATTGTGATGCCGCCAGCTTTGCTTTTCTTTTTCAACATTCCTCTGGCTATGCGGGGTCTTTTCTGGTTCCATACAAATTTTAGGATTATTTGTTCCATTTCTTTGAAGAAAGTGGATGGTATTTTGATGGGGATTGCATTGAATGTGTAGATTGCTGTAGGTAGCATTGACATCTTCACAATATTTGTGATTCCAATCCAGGAGCGTGGAACGTTTTTCCATTTTTTTGTGTCTTCCTCAATTTGTTTCATGAGTATTCTATAGTTCTCTGAGTACAGATCCTTTGCCTCTTTGGTTAGATTTATTCCTAGGTATCTTATGGTTTTGGGTGCAATTGTAAATGGGATCGACTCCTTAATTTCTCTTTCTTCTGACTTGTTGTTGGTGTATAGGAATGCCACTGACTTCTGTGCATTGATTTTATATCCTGCCACTTTACTGAATTCCTGTATGAGTTCTAGCAGTTTTGGGGTGGAGTCTTTGGGATTTTCCACATAAAGTATCATATCATCTGCAAAGAGTGAGAGTTTGACTTCTTCTTTGCCAATTTGGATGCCTTTGATTTCTTTTTGTTGTCTGATTGCTGTGGCTAGGACTTCCAATACTATGTTGAATAGCAGTGGTGATAGTGGACATCCCTGCCGCGTTCCTGACCTTAGGGGGAAAGCTCTCAGTTTTTCCCCATTGAGAATGATATTCGCTGTAGGTTTTTCATAGATGGCTTTTATGATATTGAGGTATGTACCCTCTATCCCTATACTCTGAAGAGTTTTGATCAAGAAAGGATGCTGTACTTTGTCAAATGCTTTTTCTGCATCTTCTGAGAGGATCATATGATTCTTGTTCTTTCTTTTGTTAATGTATTGTATCACGTTGATTGATTTGCGGATGTTGAACCAACCTTGCAGCCCAGGGATAAATCCCACTTGGTCGTGGTGAATAATCCTTTTAATGTACTGTTGGATCCTATTGGCTAGTATTTTGGTGAGAATTTTTGCATCCATGTTCATCAGGGATATTGGTCTGTAATTCTCCTTTTTGATGGGGTCTTTGTCTGGTTTTGGGATCAAGGTAATGCTGGCCTCATAAAATGAGTTTGGAAGTTTTCCTTCCATTTCTATTTTTTGGAACAGTTTCAGAAG
>NW_022594197.1:0-1457 GCF_004348235.1 Phoca vitulina
GGGTGGGGAAGGGGGAGGCCAGCCAGCTTCTAGAAGACAGTTTCCCCATAACTTTGCCCTCAAATAGAAAGTGATCTCACTTCACTGAGTTACCCCCCAACCTTTATTGAGATACAATTCACATATCATACAATTCATCCATTTTAAGTGTACAAGTCCACGAGTTTTTAGCATATATAAAGAATTATATAACCATCACAATAAGCTTATTTTAGAACAGTTCCATTACTGTAAAAAAAAGACCTTGCCAAACCTGTCATTTCTATCCCCTTTGCCCCCTTAGGCTGTCAGAAGGAAATCTAAAAATTTCTGGGCTTGACAAGTACCCTTAGGGCAAACCTTTCTTCCCAGTTGATGTACCTATCCACGTAAGCAGTTTCTCTGTCATATTGGCTTAGCAATTACTCCCTGTCTTGATCAGCTCTCTCATGTTTTAAAGACTTAAAAAAAGATTACTTTTTCAGGTTCTTTCACGTGTTTGCAAGTGGAGCATGTCTCTGAGTGCTCAGGTGCACAGAAAGTCTCCCCTGTGTGCCTTATTTGCCCCACAGCTTGGATTTGAGATTTTGGATTAGTCTCCCAGATGAATAAGCATCACTGAGCAGGGCTGGGTCCTGGAACAGGCCTGGCGGTTTGCCATGAGCTTGTGGTACTCAGTTCTGCTGCTTTTGTATGTGAAGCCACCTTCACTGGAAATGCCTTCCAGTTTGCTGACGGTATCAGATTTTTATGGCCCACGGAAGTCACGGAAATTTCTCCTCTGACTGGTATAATTGCTGAAGACGCTGGCTGGCCATTCCCCAGAGAAAGAGGTCTGATGATTGAGGTGTCCTGTTTTAGAAATGGAATGTTGGGTTTGCATCTTCTGATAGGCTGACTCTTCCAAACTTGGGAATATTTACTCTATTTCCCAAAATAAACACAGCAGGGAGTCCGATGCGGGACTCGATCCCGGGACTCCAGGATCATGACCTGAGCCGAAGGCAGTTACTTAACCAACTGAGCCACCCAGGCGCCCTGTTATTATTTTTAAAAGATTTTCTTTCTTTCTTTCTTTCTTTCTTTATTTAAGAGAGAGGGACAGAGAAAGAGAGAGAGAGCATGAGTGGGGGGAGGAGCAGAGGGAGAAAGACAAGCACACTCCATGCTGAGCACAGAGCCCAACATGGGGCTCGATCTCAGGACCATGAGATCATGCCTGGGCTGAAACCAAGAGTTGGATGCTTAATGGACTGAGGACACCCAGGTGCCCCTTATTTTAATTTTTTCAGTAAGCTCTATCCTCAATGTGGGACTTGAACTCAGGACCCTGAGATCAAGAGTCACACGTTCTACCGACTAAGCCAAACAAGCACCCCACAAATGAGGAAATTTTAGTTAAAAAAGTACAAATGGCCACATCATCAGTCTGGTTTGACTCTAATCTCAGGTTTCACTGTGCCACATGACACTCTTTT
>NW_022594198.1:0-1457 GCF_004348235.1 Phoca vitulina
AGAAATACAAACAATTATAAGAACATATTATGAGCAACTCTATGCCAGCAAATTAGATAATCTGGAAGAAATGGATGCATTCCTAGAGATGTATAAACTACCAAAACTAAACCAGGAAGAAATAGAAAACCTGAACAGACCCATAACCACTAAGGAAATAGAAGCAGTCATCAAAAATCTCCCAAAACACAAAAGCCCAGGGCCAGATGGCTTCCCAGGGGAATTCTACCAAACATTTAAAGAAGAATTAATACCTATTCTTCTGAAACTGTTCCAAAAAATAGAAATGGAAGGAAAACTGCCAAACTCGTTTTATGAGGCCACCATTACCTTGATCCCAAAACCAGACAAAGACCCCATCAAAAAGGAGAATTACAGATCAATATCCTTGATGAACATGGATACAAAAATTCTCACCAAAATACTAGCCAGTAGGATCCAACAGTACATTATAATGATTATTCACCATGACCAAGTGGGATTTATCCCTGGGCTGCAAGGTTGGCTCAACATCCGCAATCAATCAATGTGATACAATACATTAATAAAAGAAAGAACAAGAACCATATGATCCTCTCAATAGATGTAGAAAAAGCATTTAACAAAGTACAGCATCCTTTCTTGATCAAAACTCTTCACAGTGTAGGGATAGAGGATACATACCTCAATATCATAAAAGCCATCTATGAAAAACCCACACTGAATATCATTCTCAATGGGGAAAAACTGAGAGCTTTCCCCCTAAGGTCAGGAACATGGCAGGGATGTCCATAATCACCACTGCTATTCAACATAGTACTAGAAGTCCTAGCCACAGCAGTCAGGCAAAAAAAAGAAATAAAAGGCATCCAAATCGGCAAAGAAGAAGTCAAACTCTCACTCTTTGCAGATGATAGGATACTTTATGTGGAAAACCCAAAAGACTCCACCCCAAAACTGCTAGAACTCATACAGGAATTCAGTAAAGTGGCAGGATATAAAATCAATGCACAGAAATCAGTGGCATTTCTACACACCAACAACAAGACACAAGAAAGAGAAATTAAGGAGTCAATCCCATTTACAATTGCACCCAAAACCATAAGATACCTAGGAATAAATCTAACCAAAAAGGCAAAGAATCTGTACCAGAAAACTACAGAATACTCATGAAAGAAACTGAAGAAGACACAAAGAAATGGAAAAACGTTCCATGCTCATGGATTGGAAGAACAAATATTGTGAAGATGTCAATGCTACCTAGAGCAATCTACACATTTCATGCAATCCCTATCAAAGTACCATCCACTTTTTTCAAAGAAATGGAAGAAATAATCCTAAAATTTGTATGGAACCAGAAAAGAACCCGAATAGCCAGAGGAATGTTGAAAAAGAAAAGCAAAGCTGGTGGCATCACAATTCCGGACTTCAAGCTCTATTACAAAGCTGTCATCATCAAGACAGTATGGTACTGGCAC
>NW_022594199.1:0-1457 GCF_004348235.1 Phoca vitulina
AGAAATACAAACAATTATAAGAACATATTATGAGCAACTCTATGCCAGCAAATTAGATAATCTGGAAGAAATGGATGCATTCCTAGAGATGTATAAACTACCAAAACTAAACCAGGAAGAAATAGAAAACCTGAACAGACCCATAACCACTAAGGAAATAGAAGCAGTCATCAAAAATCTCCCAAAACACAAAAGCCCAGGGCCAGATGGCTTCCCAGGGGAATTCTACCAAACATTTCAGGAAGAATTAATACCTATTCTTCTGAAACTGTTCCAAAAAATAGAAATGGAAGGAAAACTGCCAAACTCGTTTTATGAGGCCACCATTACCTTGATCCCAAAACCAGACAAAGACCCCATCAAAAAGGAGAATTACAGATCAATATCCTTGATGAACATGGATACAAAAATTCTCACCAAAATACTAGCCAGTAGGATCCAACAGTACATTATAATGATTATTCACCATGACCAAGTGGGATTTATCCCTGGGCTGCAAGGTTGGCTCAACATCCGCAATCAATCAATGTGATACAATACATTAATAAAAGAAAGAACAAGAACCATATGATCCTCTCAATAGATGTAGAAAAAGCATTTAACAAAGTACAGCATCCTTTCTTGATCAAAACTCTTCACAGTGTAGGGATAGAGGATACATACCTCAATATCATAAAAGCCATCTATGAAAAACCCACACTGAATATCATTCTCAATGGGGAAAAACTGAGAGCTTTCCCCCTAAGGTCAGGAACATGGCAGGGATGTCCATAATCACCACTGCTATTCAACATAGTACTAGAAGTCCTAGCCACAGCAGTCAGGCAAAAAAAAGAAATAAAAGGCATCCAAATCGGCAAAGAAGAAGTCAAACTCTCACTCTTTGCAGATGATAGGATACTTTATGTGGAAAACCCAAAAGACTCCACCCCAAAACTGCTAGAACTCATACAGGAATTCAGTAAAGTGGCAGGATATAAAATCAATGCACAGAAATCAGTGGCATTTCTACACACCAACAACAAGACACAAGAAAGAGAAATTAAGGAGTCAATCCCATTTACAATTGCACCCAAAACCATAAGATACCTAGGAATAAATCTAACCAAAAAGGCAAAGAATCTGTACCAGAAAACTACAGAATACTCATGAAAGAAACTGAAGAAGACACAAAGAAATGGAAAAACGTTCCATGCTCATGGATTGGAAGAACAAATATTGTGAAGATGTCAATGCTACCTAGAGCAATCTACACATTTCATGCAATCCCTATCAAAGTACCATCCACTTTTTTCAAAGAAATGGAAGAAATAATCCTAAAATTTGTATGGAACCAGAAAAGAACCCGAATAGCCAGAGGAATGTTGAAAAAGAAAAGCAAAGCTGGTGGCATCACAATTCCGGACTTCAAGCTCTATTACAAAGCTGTCATCATCAAGACAGTATGGTACTGGCAC
>NW_022594200.1:0-1456 GCF_004348235.1 Phoca vitulina
TCATGTATAGGGGCACCTGGTGGCTCAGTTGTTAAGTGTCTGCCTTCGGCTCAGGTCATGATCCCAGGGTGCTGGGATCAAGTGCTGCATCGGGCTCCCTGCTCAGCGGGAAGCCTGCTTCTCCCTCTCCCACTCCCCCTGCTTGTGTTCCCTCTCTCGCTGTCTCTCTCTCTCTGTCAAATAAATACAATCTTTAAAAAATAAAAATAAAAATAAAATAGTTCATGTATATTTCCTAAATTAATCTTCCCAACATCCCAGTGTGGTAGATACTATTATTATCTTCATTTTACAGAGAAGAAACTGAGACACAGAGATTTTAAGTAATTTGTTCCAGGTCACACAGCTAATAGCCAGTGAGTTGGGATTCAGACCCCAGGCATTCTGGTTCCTACGAAGATAATGCCTCTCATATTATTCCATGAAATATCTAGTTGTCACTGAAAGCAACATGTTAACTTTTATAATCACTGGAATAGCCATGGTCATTCACATATGTGAATATTTAAAACTATAATTGATGTGGTACTTAGAATACAAAATTAGAAATGTTTACCATAAGGTAATTTTCTATCATTCCCCCTTTGACCAATATATAAATTTGTAGGCTTAGCTGATAAAATATAATTTAAAAACATTAAAAACGTGACATTTTAGTAACTAGAGAAGTCAGCAAACTTTTCTGTAAGGGGATTGTAAATATTTTATTTTATTTTAAGATTTTATTTATTTGAGAGAGAGAAGGAACAGTGGGGAAGGGCAGAGGAAGAGAGAGAGAGAGAGAGAGAGAAGCAGACTCCCTGTAAATATTTTAGGCTTCGTAGGCCATAGGTCTCTGTTGCAGCAGTTCAAATCTGCTGTAGCCATAAATCAGTATGTAGAGGAGAGTGTGGCTGTGTCCACTAAAATTTTATTTACAAAAACAGCTGATGGTGGTTTTATACTAGATTGCCAGGAGTTAAAAGTATTTCTTCTTTTTCTTTTTTAGTTGCAAGAAGCACAAGATCGACATGCAGAGGCTGTAAGATGCATTGAGATGTCGAAAGATCACGTGCAAAAGTACAATTTATTTATTTATTTATTTTAAAGATTTTATTTATTTATTTGACAGAGAGAGACACAGCGAGAGAGGGAACACAAGCAGGGGGAGTGGGAGAGGGAGAAGCAGGCTCCCCGCAGAGCAGGGAGCCCGATGCGGGACTCGATCCCAGGACCCTGGGATCATGACCTGAGCTGAAGGCAGTCGCTTAACCAACTGAGCCACCCAGGCACCCGCAAAAGTACAATTTAAAGCAGCACAGAAAATAACTTGAGTATTTATAAAGCAGATAAGCAGTGTAGGATGAGAAATATATCAGTTATGATAATAAGTACATCATTGTTAAGCTGGATAAAAATTTCAGCTTTGCGCTATTTGGAAATGCATAAATTTTGCATATTATCTTTAAATTTTGCA
>NW_022594201.1:0-1455 GCF_004348235.1 Phoca vitulina
ACTGGGGTGGGTATGTGCTCTGCTAAGCGCTGTGAATTGTGCAAGACTGTTGAATCTCAGATCTGTACCTCTGAAACAAATAATGCAATATATGTTAAGAAAAAAAAAGAAGAAGAAGCTAGCAGGAGGGGAAGAATGAAGGGGGGATATCAGAGGGGGAGATGAACCATGAGAGACGATGGACTCTGAAAAACAAACTGAGGGTTCCAGAGGGGAGGGGGGTGGGAGGATGGGTTAGCCTGGTGATGGGTATTAAAGAGGGCACGTTCTGCATGGAGCACTGGGTGTTATGCACAAACAATGAATCATGGAACACTACATCTAAAACTAATGATGTAATGTATGGTGATTAAGATTAAAAAAATTTTAAAAAAAGAAACATAGATCATGTTCTCTCTAAATCATTTTTTGTGTATTTAAGATGTATCATATTTTAAATGTATTACCATTATTACATTTTCAGATATTTTATAGATAGTATGAGTGCAGATTATGTTCTTGTGCACAAAAACATAACTGAATAGAGGGGGTCATGAGCCTAATATTCCACCCTATTCATTAGTTTTTCAGAGGACTTGCTATGTGAGAACAACAGCAACAACTGAAAACCAAAAAAGAAAAAAAAAAAAAAAGCCACCAAATTCCAACACAGTTTGATTCTTCCTTGACAGAGCTCCAAGGCATGCCAGCTGTATAGATAACCACTTGAGTTTTTGGAAGTGACTCTAGACCATAATTTCAAAATTAGGACAAGCCAAAGATTTTCCACTTTCATCTTCTGCTTCAGTTATTTGTGATTGTGATCAAGTCCACATATTAGTGCCTCAAGGAGGACCTTACCCCAAGGAGAGCTGCTGTTCTCTGTATCTAATAGGTTAAAGATCCAGTGGAGAATCTGATGGCGGAAATGGGTGGCTCTTTTTAGGGAGCTGAAATTGTTACTGTCCTTATGTCATGGCACAGAGGCGATTTTTTTGAGATGACCCAAAAGCCTGATGACTCCCTTGTTCTCCAGGCCATGGGGCTTCAGGGAGTGAGGCATGTTCCAGGCAAGAGCGTAGGCATGGCTAGAGCAGAGCATCACAGATGCAGTCAGCAAGAAAGCTGGGGCATTGAGATTTTTGAGTGATTCAGCAACCTGGCCAGGAGGAGGTGCCCATCCATTTCCTGCGATCCCAGAGCAGCCTGCGCGGCCCTGGAGGGCAGAAAGGGCATGCATGGCCACCCCAAACAGTGAGTTCTCAGCATCCTGCGCTACACCCGACAGCCAGCAGGGGGCGGCGGACTCCACCCTTTAAGAGTAGGATGGCCCACGTGAGTGTTCCTTCAGAGGGCGTTCAGCTCATCCTCAGTGAGGTAATTTCCTCAGGAACTTCCGAGGAGGCTCCTCCATGGCTTCAGGACTGCGTGGGGTGGCATCAGTGTGAGATGAACACTCCCCTGTGCGCGCCACAG
>NW_022594202.1:0-1230 GCF_004348235.1 Phoca vitulina
TGTGACGCCAGAGCAGGGCAGCCTGGAGGTTGAGGGCACGGTGCCTGCTGGGTGGAGCAGCCAGTCCTGCTCCTGGACAGAAGGGGGCACGGGTGAGGGTGGATCCTGGAGGCCAGGACAGGGCCACGGCCCCAGAGAGGAGCAGAGCAGGGACAGCATGGACACGTATGCTCAGAGCTGAGCTGCCCTGGTGGGAACTGGGAGGAGATGAGAGCCATTCTCCTCCAAGACCAAAGGACCCCAAGGACAGCCTAGGTTGGAGACAGGACCCACCAGCAGCAGCAGGGTGCATCCTGCGCCTTCAGCGTAGAGCCAGGAGACTGGCTGGGCACTGAGGTCCCGGCCCCACACCCGGGGAAGAATGAGCAGGGGCCACCAGGGTGGGCCAGGGCTGCCAGTGGAGCCCGAGCCAAGCATGCTCACCTACGTGCAGGCTACAGTGCCGGGCAGCACCTGGCCTGGGCCTGCAGGGGCATCATGCTCTGGGATGGGGCTCTGCCTGCCCTGTGGTTTCTCTCAGAATCATGGGCCCTTCCAAGGAACTGGGTGCTTGCCCTCTGCCGCCCACTCAGCACCTGTCCCCGGGGCCAAGGGCGGGGCAAGCAGACTGGGACAGACTGCCCGGGGGGCAGGGAGGTCAGGGTGGGCACTGACTCCCCCAGACTTCACATCCAGGCTTCCCGGAGCCCTGGCTCTGCCCCATGCCTCCCAGCCCAACCACGCAGCAGCCCCTCTCGCATCTTCTAAATGAGCCCGAATGTCCCTCCGAGGGCACCAGACCTGACAGAGGCCACCTCCACACAGCCTCCCTGCTCGGGAACTGCTGGCCCTGGGCATCCTGCGTCCAGAGGGTGGGATCCTGATGTCTCTCGCTCCAAACCCTGCACAAAGCCTCACGGGAGCTCACACTGTGAGCTGCATTGGCAGGTCCCCGTGGCCGCCCCGACGTGTGCGCTCAGGCCTTCGGGGGGGTTCAGGGGACACACAGGCCTGCAGGACGTGACCACAGTGTGAAGGTAAGGCCTAGACCAGCCCATCACAGCTCCACACACGTCACAGGTGTGTCAAGAGTGGGCAGCTGCCCCAACAGGCCAGAATCAGATGCCACTCCATGGTCCCCACACCCGTGGTGAGCACCCACAGAACAGATCCATGACACAGCCCACCCCTGGCTGCAGCTGATACACCAATCTTCCAGAGCCCCCGGCCATCCTCACAGCCAGGTCCAGC
>NW_022594202.1:1240-1455 GCF_004348235.1 Phoca vitulina
GATAGATAGATAGATAGATAGATAGATAGATAGATAGATAGATAGATGATAGATAGATAATAGAGAGAGAGAGATACGTAGATGGATGGATAGATAGAATAAAATTTTAAGAGAGTTTTGTTCATTTTGAGCTGACAAGACCCACCCTCACTTACAAGTTTCTGGGGGGCCAAGGCCTGGGTTCCTCCCCCCATCTCCTGGACTGGGGGTCCCCC
>NW_022594203.1:0-1454 GCF_004348235.1 Phoca vitulina
ATATCTTCCCATGAAACTTCCAGAGTGGCAGCAAGGAGCTAGCCTGCTTGTGGGACATGCTGGCAACAAGAACAAAGTGTTTCTCTTTTCCCTGCCCTGCCATTGTGACTCCAATCAAGAGTCAGCAGGGGAACAGAGGAAAAGCTTCCGATGAAATTTTGAGCCCGACTGTGATTGATTTGATCATCCTGAATTAACCCCAAATTGCTACCTGTAATAGAGAATATTTGGAAGGTGACCAAAGAAGCTGTCTAACTCACCACAGTGACTCCAAGTAACCCTATTCACAGTATCCCTCCTACAGTGTTAATATCTCCAGCCTCTCCCCCACTTTCCTACAGTAAGGCTCCTTAAGTAGAGCTCCTATGTTCTTTTAACTCTTTGAAACAAATTGGTGAGCTCAGATAATTTCAGCTATATTTACTACCGAATTAGGAAAGGATTCAGTAAGGTCCCTTTCCAGCGCTACATTCTTGGAGTCTGAGAGATTTTTTCAAAGCGCATGCATGCGTGTTTGTATGTGTATGTGGGAGTTGGGGGGGGTAATCATAAAATCTATTGCTTTGACAACTTTCCTCTGACTATATGAATTATATGAAATATTTTTCAGCCTCAAAGCTAGGAAAAAAATATTATCTAGAAACCGATAAACTTTCTCCTAATAGTCAATAGTTTACATGAAATATTTGACATTAAATAATAAGAGGTCCTCAATCAACAAAAATGGGGGGGAATGTTCTAGAACTGCTGGACACTATCTCAGAGAATGTGTGTAACACATAATTACATTCTACAAGGTGCTGATAGTGTTTTGATTTGGATAGTTGATGGCTTAGGAAGGAGTCCACCAAACAATGCCACAGACTATAAACCACAGCTCCTGAAAACATCAGTTGTACTAAGGAGAACTAATAAACTGTTTTGCTCAATGATCCATCCTGTTTCATGCCAACTCGTTGATCTTTGTAATCAAATACCATTCAGGTTAGTCTGGCCTCAGCTGGAAGCTTAGGAGTAAATTAATATGTCATGGACTGAGTTCTTAACAGTGATGGACTTACTAATACAGACTTCAGCTAATATCTATTTTCTAAACAGATTAGAGAGTGATGATGAAATATATAGCAGCTTCCCCCAAAGGGAGGTGTTCTGATAATTCTGGAAACAATGTTAAGAACAACATGGAAGGGGATGAAGATGAAACTATTGGGGATTGGTGGGAAAAATATATACCCCCTATCAATTTAAAGGTTGATGCTTATAGGATGCAGAAGGGTCTGTTATAGATACTGTGTAGGGAGATTTTTAAAAATAAAAAGTAGGCCAGAAACATGTATGCAAATGAAAAGCACTATATCTAGGAAACTGTGCGGGGAGTGGGGAGAAGGTCCTTATGGACATAGTCCGTTTCAAACCTTTTCCACTATGGACATTGGGTTCAAGAAGGTCAAGCA
>NW_022594204.1:0-1452 GCF_004348235.1 Phoca vitulina
TTGTGGCCATCTGTCATCCCCTGCACTACACGATCATCATGAACCCCGGGCTCTGTGGACTGCTGGTTCTGATGTCCTGGGTCATGTGCATCCTGAATTCCTTGTTACAAAGTTTAATGATGTTGCGTCTGTCCTTCTGTTCACATTTGCATATCCCCCACTTTTTTTGTGAACTCAATGAGATGGTTCAAATTGCCTGTTCTGACACCTTTCTTAATAACTTGGTGATGTATTTCGCAGCTGTCCTGCTGGGTGGGGGTCCTTTTGCTGGGATCCTTTACTCTTATTCTGAGATGGTTTCCTCTATACATAGAATATCATCAGTTCAGGGCAAATATAAAGCATTGTCCACCTGTGCATCTCATCTTTCAGTTGTCTGTTTATTTTATTGTACGATGCTTGGTGTGTACCTTAGCTCTGCAGCTACCCAGAGCTCCCACTCAAGTGCAGTAGCCTTGGTGATGTACACGGTGGTCACACCCATGCTGAACCCCTTCATCTACAGCCTAAGGAACAGAGACATAAAGAGGGCTCCGAAAAGAATCATTGGGGTTCCAGTGATGTGAGAGCCAATCTTCCTGGGGCTGAAGAAGTGCCCAGGATTTCAGGGCTCACAGCCTCAGAGCTGGAACTGCTATTCTTTGATCAGGCTGTGGCAGTAGAATCGGTTCCTTCTATTTATTTCCTGGATTTTCCTTTTGTTTTAATTCAACTGTCTTCATATATTTAAATACTCACTTTTTAAGCCTCTAATCTTTCTGATATACAGACAGTGTCCCCTTTCTCCATTTTTAAAGCATCCCAATGTTTTCCCCAACCACAGATCACGAAAGCCTGGAAATTTCTGCATCTTACATGGTACAAGTTAGATTTCTTAAAGATAATTTCATTTCAAATGACTTATGTCATGCCAAGTAAATTTTCACTAGCTTTCTTAAAATAATAACCATGAATTATATTCTTCATATGGAAGATACTACACTTGGCCACTAAGCCCCTCACATAACTTTATTGTAGAGGAAAATACAAAACCCCAGTTTTCACCTTGAGTCTGATTTTTACATCACTACCTTCACTGCTCTTCCTGGTAATATGGACTCTAACACTGTTCCTTTAATGTCTCAGGCTCCTGACAGGGATGCTCAGGCTAGGAAAGCCTGGACACTCCCCTGCACCCCTGTGCTTGTGGACATTCCCACAGATGTTCCCGGACCAGAGCCTCTGCTGTGGCTGCACCTGCCCTTGGGCTCCTACCATGATTGCAAGACATGCCTCAGCAATGCCCATCAGAGAACTCCAACAAAACCAGGTGTATTTTTCACAGGTCCTGGAGGGCACAAGGGATCCCAAAGGCTTTTTGAGAGGTTTCAGAGGGGGAGAGTGAGCTCCCCTGAGGGATCTGCCTTTATTAGGGTCCATGGCCAGAGTGGTTAGGGGTTTGTGGGTTTACCC
>NW_022594205.1:0-1452 GCF_004348235.1 Phoca vitulina
TTTGAATGGCCAAAATTAACAAGACAGAGAACAACAAATGTTGGTGAGGTTGTGTAGAAAGGGGAACTCTCCCACACTGTTGGTGGGAGTGCAAGCTGTTGCAGCCACTCTGGAAAACAGTATGGAGGTTCCTCAAGAAGTTAAAAATAGAGCTACCCTGTGACGCAGCAATTGCACTACTGGGTATTTACCCCAGATATAGATGTAGTGAAAAGAAGGGGCACATGCACCCCAGTGTTCATAGCAGCAATTGACTCATTGAACTTAATAAAAAAATGTAAAGAAAAACATGAAAATATTGTCTCAGAACCATTTATTTAATAGTTATTTCTCTACTGATGTCCGTTGTGATACATGAGAGTTCTCTCAGTCTCTGGTCATTTCTATTGGTTTTTGAGCCCAGTGGCACCTTCCCTGTGAGGACATCGCTGGCCTCCCTCTCTAAAATTAAATCTCACTTGCCCCTTCAGCAAAAACACGTGTACTTTCTATCCACACGCCTTGCTCAGTATCTCTCCAGAGCACCTACCACCAGCTAATACATGTTTTACTTATCATCTCATTTATCGCTTTCCCCTCACATACACCTAAACTCCACAGGGACAGAGTTTTGTTTGTTCTATTATTGCTGTATCACCAAACCTTAAAACAAAATCAGAATTCAGTAGGTGTTGAAAAAAACATAAGATTGTATTGAGTTGATAGTCTATATGCCTGTTGCTACTCTGATACGAACTGTCTCTGTTACTATTTATAATCAATTGATATTTTATATCGCAATCCCTTTACCTAGTCTTCATTAAGAGTATGTTAGAATTGAGTGATCTTCCAGATACTTTTGAGAATTAGCTTTCCAAACTTAAAAAAAAAAACAACCAAAAAACCTGTTTGGTGGGTTGGTGTTTAAACAACATACCAACTTGGAAGAAACTGAAATCTTTATATTGAGCCTTTTTCTCCACAAATATTATTTGTTAGATCTTACTTAATTGTCTTCAAAAACATTTTGTAATTTTGTACATAAAGTTCTTGCATTTTGCTATTTCCTGAGTTCATCATATAGTCAATGCTATTGTGAGTAATAATTTTTAAAATTAGAAGTTTCCATGATGGGGGAAAAATGGAATCATACCCCAACTTAAGAACAGTTATTTTCAACCCTCCTGCACATTAGAAATACCTGATTTATTAAAAACAAACAACCACCAACGAAAACAAAAACAAAAAATGTGCCAAAAACTGGACTTTTATCCAAACCAATTAACTCAGAATCTCTGGGTTTAGGTATTTGTATTCTTTTAATTTTCCCCTAAGTGTTTCTAATATGCAGCCAGTCTTGAAATACACTGTTTTAGAAAAGTACATCCCAGGAAAGCAACCATAAAGATACTTAAAAGGACATATTAACAGGCAAAACTCTTAGGTAATAATTAACATATTGAAGGCCCAGAC
>NW_022594206.1:0-1452 GCF_004348235.1 Phoca vitulina
TTGTGGCCATCTGTCATCCCCTGCACTACACGATCATCATGAACCCCGGGCTCTGTGGACTGCTGGTTCTGATGTCCTGGGTCATGTGCATCCTGAATTCCTTGTTACAAAGTTTAATGATGTTGCGTCTGTCCTTCTGTTCACATTTGCATATCCCCCACTTTTTTTGTGAACTCAATGAGATGGTTCAAATTGCCTGTTCTGACACCTTTCTTAATAACTTGGTGATGTATTTCGCAGCTGTCCTGCTGGGTGGGGGTCCTTTTGCTGGGATCCTTTACTCTTATTCTGAGATGGTTTCCTCTATACATAGAATATCATCAGTTCAGGGCAAATATAAAGCATTGTCCACCTGTGCATCTCATCTTTCAGTTGTCTGTTTATTTTATTGTACGATGCTTGGTGTGTACCTTAGCTCTGCAGCTACCCAGAGCTCCCACTCAAGTGCAGTAGCCTTGGTGATGTACACGGTGGTCACACCCATGCTGAACCCCTTCATCTACAGCCTAAGGAACAGAGACATAAAGAGGGCTCCGAAAAGAATCATTGGGGTTCCAGTGATGTGAGAGCCAATCTTCCTGGGGCTGAAGAAGTGCCCAGGATTTCAGGGCTCACAGCCTCAGAGCTGGAACTGCTATTCTTTGATCAGGCTGTGGCAGTAGAATCGGTTCCTTCTATTTATTTCCTGGATTTTCCTTTTGTTTTAATTCAACTGTCTTCATATATTTAAATACTCACTTTTTAAGCCTCTAATCTTTCTGATATACAGACAGTGTCCCCTTTCTCCATTTTTAAAGCATCCCAATGTTTTCCCCAACCACAGATCACGAAAGCCTGGAAATTTCTGCATCTTACATGGTACAAGTTAGATTTCTTAAAGATAATTTCATTTCAAATGACTTATGTCATGCCAAGTAAATTTTCACTAGCTTTCTTAAAATAATAACCATGAATTATATTCTTCATATGGAAGATACTACACTTGGCCACTAAGCCCCTCACATAACTTTATTGTAGAGGAAAATACAAAACCCCAGTTTTCACCTTGAGTCTGATTTTTACATCACTACCTTCACTGCTCTTCCTGGTAATATGGACTCTAACACTGTTCCTTTAATGTCTCAGGCTCCTGACAGGGATGCTCAGGCTAGGAAAGCCTGGACACTCCCCTGCACCCCTGTGCTTGTGGACATTCCCACAGATGTTCCCGGACCAGAGCCTCTGCTGTGGCTGCACCTGCCCTTGGGCTCCTACCATGATTGCAAGACATGCCTCAGCAATGCCCATCAGAGAACTCCAACAAAACCAGGTGTATTTTTCACAGGTCCTGGAGGGCACAAGGGATCCCAAAGGCTTTTTGAGAGGTTTCAGAGGGGGAGAGTGAGCTCCCCTGAGGGATCTGCCTTTATTAGGGTCCATGGCCAGAGTGGTTAGGGGTTTGTGGGTTTACCC
>NW_022594207.1:0-333 GCF_004348235.1 Phoca vitulina
CTCCAGA
The DNA here is from genome assembly GCF_004348235.1 of Phoca vitulina. Lineage (NCBI taxonomy): Eukaryota > Metazoa > Chordata > Mammalia > Carnivora > Phocidae > Phoca > Phoca vitulina. Next base: position 8 of record NW_022594207.1, read on the forward strand.
GCCAGCAGGGGAAAGCAGAGCCACAGAGACGAGAGGGAAGCCCGAGAGCGCGAACTCTGCCCCACTCGCCACCACCGATGGTCCGTGGGCCGGGCTGCGGCTCCAGCGCTGGCTGAGGACTCCTACCCACACAGTCGTGCTCGTGCAGACAGTATTCGACTCATCAAAATGAAAACATTAAAGAATGAAACGGCAGGGACATCTGTGTGGCCCAGTCGTTAAGCGTCTGCCTTCGGGTCCTGGGATCGAGCCCCGCGTCGGGCTCCCTGCTCGGCAGGAAGCCTGCTTCTCCCTCTCCCGCTCCCTCTGCTTGTGTTCCCTCTCTT
>NW_022594207.1:433-1451 GCF_004348235.1 Phoca vitulina
CTGTCAAAAAAAAAAAAAAAAACTTTTAAAAAAAAAAAAAAAAAGAAATGGTAATGCTGGAAAATAAAGTAAAAATATAAAGAAGCTTGGAAGAAATGTTTACTGGGGTGATCCAAACAGGAAAAATGTTAAGACTATTTAGTAAGTCAATAAGAAAAGCAAAACAAAACAGTATCGTGACAGAAAAAGCCTGGCAGTGGGCATGAGTGGGCATTTCACACAAAAACCGAAACAGGCCCGTGTGAAAAAGCTACAGGCCGTATGGATTTCCTTGAACAACGCGGGGGTTAGGGAAACTGACCCCCATAGCTTAAAGTCCGCTACAACTTTGGACTCCCCCCCCCACCAAATCAATGACTAACAGTGTCCTGCTGACCAGAAGCCTTACCAATAACATAAAGAGTCGATTGATACATATTCTGTATGTTACATCTAGCATAAATCGTATTCTTACAATACAATAAGCTGGAGAAAAAAAACATTAAGAATATACCTTTACGGTGCCAGGCTGTATTTATTGAAAAAAATTCACGTATAAGTGAACCCAAAGAGTTCAGGCCCATGTTGTTCATGGACCTTCCGGAAAGGGCAAAACTATACACACAGTGCAAAGACGGGCAGTTGTCAGGGACGGGGGGAGGGAGGAAGAGGGGGTGCCCAGGGAACTTTTAGGGCAGCAACCGTGTTCCGTATGATACTGTCATGGTGGACACATGCCGCTCTGCGGACGCCAGGGCCTGAGCCACACAGTGTGTGACCTCTAACATCAACCACGGGCTTCAGATAATAAGCTGTCACTACCCACCCATACACCGAAACAATGTGCCACACTAACGTAAGACGTTCACAACAGGGCAACACCGGGAACTGAGACCCGGGGCAGAGGGGGCTGGACGGTCGCCGGGGCCTGAGACACACAGTGTGGGTTTCCTATAAACTTACACTGCCCTCAAAAATAAGTCTACGCGTTAAAAAAAAAAAAAAAAACAAGAAACAGCTTCCAAACATGTGAAAATAC
>NW_022594208.1:0-1450 GCF_004348235.1 Phoca vitulina
CATCAGGAGGAGTGCCTCAGGGAAGATTCTAATACATGCCTTAGGTGCATTTAGGAACACCTTTCTATTGATCATATGCTTACAGAGAATTGTGCATGATTTGAATATTCTATTTATATACATATTCTAGTCGTTTGCCCACTTTTCTATTTGTTTCTCTGCCTTTTATTCACTCATGGAAAGCAAATATTTAGCAGCTGTTTTATAATTTCTTCTTGACAGAGGTGGACAATGATATTTTTAATGGAGTTGGAGTTGCACCACACAATTTGTGAAAACCAGGATGAAGACCTCAACAACTGCCCCTTACAAGAAGGCCCAGGAAAGGAAAAGGTTTGATAATAAAATTAACAATAATATTAAGGAGGGTCTATGAAAGGAAGCTTAGGGAAATTGTCACAATGAGGGTCTTGGTCCCTCTCTCTCCAGCTCCCAGAACTCCACCCAGAGGGGGAAGGTGGTCACGCTAAGTAGACAGAGCTGCTTCCAGCAGAGTAGTGAAGCTCAGCCCTGTGCTCACCTGGCTGGCCCACCAGAAATACCCTGCAGATACCCATATGACCTTCCTCCCATGATGAGGCCCTCCCCGCAGCGCATAGCTTGAATATTTCCTGGGACCTTGGGTTCTGGCAGATACTGTTCTGTCTCTGTGGTCCTAACTCTTCCTTTGCTCCTCTATTTTGGTTTCAGAAGACTGTTAAGTTTGTCTGGTCATCCCACAACCCCCTCTAATCCCCTGGGCTTCAAGGACATGTCCCAATCTTCCCTCCACCCCAGGCTTGGGGAAAGCCTTCCCTCTGGGTAGGTTTGCAGCTGCTACTGAGTGTTCAGTGTCCCGTTGGACCATCTCCTGGGCAGTCTGCTGGCTCCCTCAGAACTCATGGGGGCAGGGGGCATCCAGGCAGTGTCATGGGTACTGGCAGGACCCCTGAGTGGCAAGCCATGGTCTCACTAGGACCCTCTCAGGAGCCCCTGACCCACACGTGCAGATTCAGCAACCCCTGTCCATCATTTTGGTGGAGTCTTGAGCTCCTCGGATCCTACCCTAGGCCACAGTTTCTTTTTGTTTTTCGTCATTTGTAGTTTTCATGCACCTTGAACTCTTACTCAGTCCTTCATGCTAAGTGCTCTCCGTGTGTTAAACTGTTCTAATCTCATAATTACTTTTTTTTTTCAGGTGGACTGCACCCTTATTGTGGATGTCAGACCATGGTTTTCCCAGTTCTCCCTCCTGAACAGTACCTGCGTGCAGAAATAGGCAGAGAAGGAGCCCATAGTTCCTCAAGCAGAAGTTCCTTTCCCTCCAGAGAGCAACAGTCAGTCTGTAGTCCCACGTCTATTTAGTACCAGGGGAATTAAAGGTATCTCAGAGCACTTTCTGGGTCCCTGTCTGTTTTGCCCTTTCCCACATCTTTTATCTTTTATAAATGGTGCTGCCTCTGACAAGGGG
>NW_022594209.1:0-1450 GCF_004348235.1 Phoca vitulina
CATCAGGAGGAGTGCCTCAGGGAAGATTCTAATACATGCCTTAGGTGCATTTAGGAACACCTTTCTATTGATCATATGCTTACAGAGAATTGTGCATGATTTGAATATTCTATTTATATACATATTCTAGTCGTTTGCCCACTTTTCTATTTGTTTCTCTGCCTTTTATTCACTCATGGAAAGCAAATATTTAGCAGCTGTTTTATAATTTCTTCTTGACAGAGGTGGACAATGATATTTTTAATGGAGTTGGAGTTGCACCACACAATTTGTGAAAACCAGGATGAAGACCTCAACAACTGCCCCTTACAAGAAGGCCCAGGAAAGGAAAAGGTTTGATAATAAAATTAACAATAATATTAAGGAGGGTCTATGAAAGGAAGCTTAGGGAAATTGTCACAATGAGGGTCTTGGTCCCTCTCTCTCCAGCTCCCAGAACTCCACCCAGAGGGGGAAGGTGGTCACGCTAAGTAGACAGAGCTGCTTCCAGCAGAGTAGTGAAGCTCAGCCCTGTGCTCACCTGGCTGGCCCACCAGAAATACCCTGCAGATACCCATATGACCTTCCTCCCATGATGAGGCCCTCCCCGCAGCGCATAGCTTGAATATTTCCTGGGACCTTGGGTTCTGGCAGATACTGTTCTGTCTCTGTGGTCCTAACTCTTCCTTTGCTCCTCTATTTTGGTTTCAGAAGACTGTTAAGTTTGTCTGGTCATCCCACAACCCCCTCTAATCCCCTGGGCTTCAAGGACATGTCCCAATCTTCCCTCCACCCCAGGCTTGGGGAAAGCCTTCCCTCTGGGTAGGTTTGCAGCTGCTACTGAGTGTTCAGTGTCCCGTTGGACCATCTCCTGGGCAGTCTGCTGGCTCCCTCAGAACTCATGGGGGCAGGGGGCATCCAGGCAGTGTCATGGGTACTGGCAGGACCCCTGAGTGGCAAGCCATGGTCTCACTAGGACCCTCTCAGGAGCCCCTGACCCACACGTGCAGATTCAGCAACCCCTGTCCATCATTTTGGTGGAGTCTTGAGCTCCTCGGATCCTACCCTAGGCCACAGTTTCTTTTTGTTTTTCGTCATTTGTAGTTTTCATGCACCTTGAACTCTTACTCAGTCCTTCATGCTAAGTGCTCTCCGTGTGTTAAACTGTTCTAATCTCATAATTACTTTTTTTTTTCAGGTGGACTGCACCCTTATTGTGGATGTCAGACCATGGTTTTCCCAGTTCTCCCTCCTGAACAGTACCTGCGTGCAGAAATAGGCAGAGAAGGAGCCCATAGTTCCTCAAGCAGAAGTTCCTTTCCCTCCAGAGAGCAACAGTCAGTCTGTAGTCCCACGTCTATTTAGTACCAGGGGAATTAAAGGTATCTCAGAGCACTTTCTGGGTCCCTGTCTGTTTTGCCCTTTCCCACATCTTTTATCTTTTATAAATGGTGCTGCCTCTGACAAGGGG
>NW_022594210.1:0-1450 GCF_004348235.1 Phoca vitulina
AGAACACATTACTTTTAAAAAATCATGTATTAGTACAAGATCCATTCAGTGTGCAAGATGAGTCTATGGATTTTAATGTAACCGAAAAGAAAATAGTCAATGATACTGTTTCAGGTGCCACTTGACCAATAACCTTAGAGAAAGTACAACTTGTGTAGTTTAAATATAGTATCAAAGCTGAATATCCATAATAATCTGAGAAGGTTATGAAACGTACTATCCTCCCATATTTGTGCAAGGCTGTAAATATTTTTCATATACTTCACCCAAAACAATACAATAAATGCAGAAGCAAATCTGAACATCTAGTGGTTTCTAATGAGACAGATAAGAAAAATACTTGGAAAAATGTAAAATGTAACAAAATCCTCTCTTCTCACTACCTTGTTTATTTGGGGAAATAGTTATTTTTCATAGAAACAATATTGCTGTTTTCATGTCATGGGATATTAATATGATTCTAAATGAATTAATAATTTAAAATTTTTTTTCATTATTTTTTAAAAGATTTGATTTGAGAAAGTGAGAGAGTGAGCATGAGCAGGGGGAGGGGGGAGGGCAGAGGCAGAGGGAGAAGCAGGCTCCCAGCTGAGCAGGAAGTCCAATGCCAGACTCAATCCCAGGACCCTGGGATCATGACCTGAGTGGAAGGCAGATGCTTAACCGACTGAGCCACTCAGGCATCCCAATAATTTTATTTTTAAATTTTTTTAGAGAGACACATAGAGTGAGCGGGGAGGGGCAGGGGGAGGAGGAGAGAGAGAACCTTAAGCAGGCTCCACCCTCAGCACTGAGACAGAGGTGGGGCTTGATCTCACTACCTGAGATCACTACCTGAAATCAAGAGTTGCTGGCTTACCTGATTGAGCCACCCATGCACCCCAGTAAATTTTTAAACCAGTTTTTTTTCCCACTATGATAAATATAGCCCACATTCACAAAATTATCCTTGGGATACTCAGTAATTTTTGAGACTGTATAAATAACCCTTCTAACAAAATGTTTGAGAATCACTGACTCACACAGCTCCTGGGCCACGACTCAGGGACACAGTGTGACAAAGAGCGCGCCGTGCAGGAGGTGAGGGGTCGGGGCAAAGTCCCAGGTCCCTGCGCCTGCCTCTCAGGGTCTCAGGCCCCAGGGCGGTGTCTGGGGTGGGGAAGCCCAGTGCCGGGGAGTCCCCATCTCCCCTTGTTCTCCGTCTCACAAACTCTTTCAGGTCCTCCTGCCTGGATACTCATGAGGCAGCCCCATTTCGCATTCCCATTGGGGGCGGGGGTCTGGAGAAGCCAATCAGCGGCACCGCGGTTCCCGGTTCTAAAGTTCTCACCTGACCCGTGGGAATGCAGCTACACCTCAGACCCTGAGGGTCTGGGCTATGGGGTCCCGAACCCTCGTCCTGCTGCTGTCGGGGGCCCTGGCCGTGACCGAGACCTGGGCGGGTGAGTGC
>NW_022594211.1:0-1449 GCF_004348235.1 Phoca vitulina
CATGGTTATGGGGCTAGGACCGTTGCCCAGGCTGTGTGTGCAGGCTTAAATGAAGCCACCAAACTCGAAGGAAAAACTCGGTTGAGAGCCTGTGCTGCAGGTAAAACAGCTGCTCCTAAGGGTGGCAGCATTTTGTTGTGTGCGTGCGTGAGAGCACTGCAAGGGAGTCCAAAGCTTTTTGCGAGTGAGACTCAGGCCGCAGCGAAAGGCAGAACACGACTCCCCATGTGTTTCATCAAGCTAGCACGGCAGCCCCACTTTTGCATGGAAGTCTAATAGCTAGCGTTCTAACTCGAAGAAACAACACTGTCGAGAAACCGTGCTTTAGCTACTGTCGACCTCTCTGTGGGTGAAGCAGTTTAGGGTGTACTGTGGCTGAGAGCCTGGGGACGCTTTCCATTTTGTAATATCGGGGAGAGACAGGCCGGTACAGAGGGCAGCTCTCAACTCACTACATGGTTATGGGGCTAGGACCGTTGCCCAGGCTGTGTGTGCAGGCTTAAATGAAGCCACCAAACTCGAAGGAAAAACTCGGTTGAGAGCCTGTGCTTCAGGTAAAGCAGCTGCTCCGGAGGGTGGAAGCATTTTGTTGTGTGCGTGCGTGAGAGGACTGCAACGGAATCCAAAGCTTTTAGCGAGTGAGACTCAGGCCCCAGCGAAAGGCAGAACACGACTCCCCATGTGTTTCATGAAGCTAGCAAGGCAGCCCCACTTTTGCATGGAAGTTTAATAGCTAGCGTTCTAACTCGAAGAAACAACACTGTAGAGAAACCGTGCTTTAGCTACCGTCGACCCTTCTGTGGGCGAAGCAGTTTAGGGTGTGCTTTTGCTGAGAGCCTGGGGACGGTTTCCTTTTTGTAATATCGGTGGAGAGACAGGCCGGTATAGAGGGCAGCTCTCAACTCACTACATGGTTGTGGGGCTAGGACCGTTGCCCAGGGTTTGTGTGGCAGCTTAAACACAGCCACCTACCTCGAAGGAGAAACTCGGTTGAGAGCCTGTGCTGCAGGTAAAACAGCTGCTCCTCAGGGTGGCAGCATTTTGTTGTGTGCGATCGTGACAGCACTGCAAGGGAGTCCAAAGCTTTTTGCGAGTGAGACTCAGTCTCCAGCGAAAGGCAGAACACGACTCCCCATGTGTTTCATCAAGCTAGCATGGCAGCCCCACTTTTGCATGGAAGTCTAATAGCTAGCGTTCTAACTCGAAGAAACAACACTGTAGAGAAACCGTGCTTTAGCTACCGTCGACCTCTAGTCGGAGGAAGCATTACACGGAGTACCGTGGCTGAGAGCCTGGGGAACGGGTTCCTTACGAGAAACCAAGGGAGAAATAGGTCCGGGCAGAAGGCACCTCTGGACTCAGCTCTTGCTACCTGAAGCTAACACTACTGCTCCATATGTGCTTGGAATGCTATGTGCTCGACACTGACTGGGAAGAAACAAGCCTGTA
>NW_022594212.1:0-1448 GCF_004348235.1 Phoca vitulina
TCTGGATATAGACTTTCTAGATCGCTGAAGAAAAATGTGAAAACTTTATGTATTTCAGCCCACTCTGTTCTTGGTTGTTCTCCTGGTTCTTGAGAACTCTGCTGTCATTCTTATATTCGCTTCTCTGTAGGTAAGGATTTTTTCTTTTTTTTTTTCCCCTTCAAGATTTTCTGTTTCTCTAATTTTTCTTATACCAATTTGCTGAAAAGTCCTTTTCCATCTTTGTCAAAGATCTGTTGGCTACCTTTGTATGGGTCTATTTCTACCCTCTCTGTGTTGTTTACTGCTCTATGTGTTTATTCTTTCATCAATCCTGCATTGTCCTGAGTACTACAGCTTTAGTAAATCTTAAAACCACGTAGTAGGTTCTCTAACTTTGTTCCTCTGCTTCTGTATTGTGTTGGCTATAATAGGTCCTTCACCATTTCATACAGATTTTTAAATCTGTATATAGATTTACAAAAAATAGCTTGTTTGGAATGTGATTTTGCGGAATCTGTATAATAAGTAAAGAAGAAATGACATCTTCACAAAATCAAGTCTTCTGGTGCATGGCCATGGAATATCTTCCCATTTATTTATACCTTCTTTGATTTCTTTCATTATTAGCATTTTACAGAGTTTCACATAGAGATCCTGTACCTTTTTTGTGAAATACATACCTCAGGATTTCTTGGTTCTTTTTTAAATAGTATTGGTCTTGAATTTTAAATTCCAGTTTTTCACTATAGAAATACAGGAAAGCAATTAACTTTTGTATATTGAACTCGTCTCCTGTAATTGTGCCGAACTCACGTCTAAAGTGATCATGAATCCAGGTAGACAAAGATCTACTGTTATTATAGCTGTTTTCTACTCACTGCACACTCTGTTCCTTTATGTTTCTCCATTTTTCCTGCCTCGTCTGGTTCTAATTGAGCCTTTTCTGTGATTCTATTCTAGTCTATCAGCACTCCTATTGTATCATGCATTCTCCTTTAAAAAATTCTGTTTTTTTCCATAGAGTTTACAATATGTGCTAGCAGATATTTAAGTCCACCTTCAAACTGCAAAGTAACACTTCCTATGCGGGGGCCAGTAACTCACCACGGGGTCTTTCAAATTCCTTCCCCCAACCTTGTAACATTGCGGACACTGATTTTCCTTATCTGTCTTAACCTCTGTAACAACCAGGTGCTACCACCCCACTGCTATTGCTTTCCAGAAGCTGTTACATTTTATATAAATCGAGAGTAATCAACATATCAATGCTATTTTAATTCCTTCTCTGATGTCCCTCCTTTTTAATGAACATCTAGCCTGTGATCTGCGTCATTTTCCTTCTCTCTAATCCACTTCTAACAACATTGCATGCGGGGCAGGTTTGCTGGCAAAAAGAAAATAGTGTATGCTGGATATTAATGTCAACAATCACTTTAGATGCAAATGATCAAAACACACTAACTGAA
>NW_022594213.1:0-1448 GCF_004348235.1 Phoca vitulina
TCTGGATATAGACTTTCTAGATCGCTGAAGAAAAATGTGAAAACTTTATGTATTTCAGCCCACTCTGTTCTTGGTTGTTCTCCTGGTTCTTGAGAACTCTGCTGTCATTCTTATATTCGCTTCTCTGTAGGTAAGGATTTTTTCTTTTTTTTTTTCCCCTTCAAGATTTTCTGTTTCTCTAATTTTTCTTATACCAATTTGCTGAAAAGTCCTTTTCCATCTTTGTCAAAGATCTGTTGGCTACCTTTGTATGGGTCTATTTCTACCCTCTCTGTGTTGTTTACTGCTCTATGTGTTTATTCTTTCATCAATCCTGCATTGTCCTGAGTACTACAGCTTTAGTAAATCTTAAAACCACGTAGTAGGTTCTCTAACTTTGTTCCTCTGCTTCTGTATTGTGTTGGCTATAATAGGTCCTTCACCATTTCATACAGATTTTTAAATCTGTATATAGATTTACAAAAAATAGCTTGTTTGGAATGTGATTTTGCGGAATCTGTATAATAAGTAAAGAAGAAATGACATCTTCACAAAATCAAGTCTTCTGGTGCATGGCCATGGAATATCTTCCCATTTATTTATACCTTCTTTGATTTCTTTCATTATTAGCATTTTACAGAGTTTCACATAGAGATCCTGTACCTTTTTTGTGAAATACATACCTCAGGATTTCTTGGTTCTTTTTTAAATAGTATTGGTCTTGAATTTTAAATTCCAGTTTTTCACTATAGAAATACAGGAAAGCAATTAACTTTTGTATATTGAACTCGTCTCCTGTAATTGTGCCGAACTCACGTCTAAAGTGATCATGAATCCAGGTAGACAAAGATCTACTGTTATTATAGCTGTTTTCTACTCACTGCACACTCTGTTCCTTTATGTTTCTCCATTTTTCCTGCCTCGTCTGGTTCTAATTGAGCCTTTTCTGTGATTCTATTCTAGTCTATCAGCACTCCTATTGTATCATGCATTCTCCTTTAAAAAATTCTGTTTTTTTCCATAGAGTTTACAATATGTGCTAGCAGATATTTAAGTCCACCTTCAAACTGCAAAGTAACACTTCCTATGCGGGGGCCAGTAACTCACCACGGGGTCTTTCAAATTCCTTCCCCCAACCTTGTAACATTGCGGACACTGATTTTCCTTATCTGTCTTAACCTCTGTAACAACCAGGTGCTACCACCCCACTGCTATTGCTTTCCAGAAGCTGTTACATTTTATATAAATCGAGAGTAATCAACATATCAATGCTATTTTAATTCCTTCTCTGATGTCCCTCCTTTTTAATGAACATCTAGCCTGTGATCTGCGTCATTTTCCTTCTCTCTAATCCACTTCTAACAACATTGCATGCGGGGCAGGTTTGCTGGCAAAAAGAAAATAGTGTATGCTGGATATTAATGTCAACAATCACTTTAGATGCAAATGATCAAAACACACTAACTGAA
>NW_022594214.1:0-1447 GCF_004348235.1 Phoca vitulina
CCCATGAGAAGCCGCTCTGAACGGCCATCCTCCCACAGCATTCACACTACTAGCTGTCTGATGTGGGGTCTTCCCCGCGACCAGTGGACCACCCTCAGTGACCAGTGGTCTGCTGGGCTCCCAAGCTGATTCAGAAACCAGGACATTCCAATCCAACGGTCACATGACAGCTCTACCAAGAATTAGCTTCCCTCCAACGGACCAACCCTGGCTGAGCAGTTCCTGTGAGTTAACTGGGAAAATGGCCACCTGGGCTAGTGTTTGGTGGTTTCAGAAATTAAGCCTGTGACCTTCAGTGTCTCACTGGTTATTGATCTGAGTAAGTCTCCAAACAGCCTGGACAAAGGCCTGGCTAAGAGTGAACAGGGGCTGCCCTGGCTCTGAATGGGCACCTTCCCCGCTCCTTCCTCCCTCCCCCAGCCAGATCCAGTCTCTGGAGACTCCTCATCCTTCTCTAGACGCTGTAGTGGCAGGGGACCAAGTCCCACCTCCTTTGAGAGGGTCCCCTCTGGGGAGCCTGTGTGGCTCAGTGGGTTAAGTATCTGACCTCAGCTCAGGTCATGATCTCAGGGTCCTGGGATGGAGCCCAGCCTCTGTTTCTGCACTCAGCTTGGTGCCTGCTTGTCACTCGTCACCTCCCCACCTCCCCCCTACCCACCCCTCCTGCTCCGTCACTCTCTCTCAAATAAAAACTTTTTTTAAAAAATCAGGGAATATACAAAGGACACCTAGAGAGGGCCCCCTCCATACCCACACCCTGGAGATGCTCCCCCTGTCATGACTCTCCCTAAGGATCACCAAGACCTGCTTTTGCATTTATCTCTCATCTGCTGGATACTATTTTGCACATGATAATAAGCAACCTTTTATTGTGAGACTACATTCAAATCTAGGCACAGCATTCTGTTGCATTTAATCCCACATCCTTGTTTAGGAAGTTCATCAATTGTTGACAATTTGTAAATAATGAAGTCCTATCACTGAACACCAAACACCATGTTTAATTGTATGCTGTGTTTCTTCTAGTCTTGCTTTGTGATGTTATGTGTATATATTCATTAAGCATGGCAGCTCTCCACGCTTGCACTTACTAGCCAACAATGGGAGAGCTCTTTAAGGAGCAAAGGCCCCCACTGGAGCATGGACATTCCCTGACCCAGCTGGACAAGTGTGTCAAAACAAGGATGATGGACACCAGGCTGTCACGAGTGTTTGAGTTCTTACTGATCTCTGTCCCTCAAGTGTGTAGTTCATGGCATTCAAGCATTTTTTAGGGCTCATGGGGAGAATGTTATCAAATATCCTACACTATGTCGCCGATTCTTTTTTTTAAGGAGGCACCATGCCCAACATGACCCTGAGATCAAGAGTCAAATGCTGCCCTGACTGAGCCAGCCAGGCACTGCCCATCATGCTCCTGATTCTTACTGTATTTGTGCCATGCCCT
>NW_022594215.1:0-1446 GCF_004348235.1 Phoca vitulina
GACCTCCGGCCCTGGGTCAGGCGTGGGGGCAGTTACCTGCCCCTGTCAGGCGTGGGGGCAGAGTTCCCCGTGGTGCGTTAGGGGGCAGTGGGGCCGACCCACAGGTTTTGTGGCTCCGGCGAGCCCGATCCAGGGCACGGCCAGCCTTAATCCCTCTGATGGCTTCTCTGGTCCTCACCCCTCCCTGCCTCCTCGTCCCCCCATGCCACTTGGTCTGGCTCATTCTGCAGGAGCTCAGGGGCCATCCCTCCTCCTGTCCTAATCGCCTGGGCTCTCATGACCCAGATGGGGGGCCTGTGGCTGGTCTGTCCCTACCACATCCTGAGCTCCTGGGTTAGGGGCCACCTGCCCTACTGCCTCCTCCGATCCCATGCACCCCTGTCCCCTGGCCTCCCCTGCCAGTGGCACCGGCCCCCAGCCCCCCTGCTTTGTCGCTGACCTCAACCTGGCCCCATCCAGGGCTGGCGGCCCCAGGGCCCCTTCCCGCCGCCACCATCCCTCTAAGTGGGCTGATTTGATCCAGCCGCAGTGGATGACACCTAATGTGACTTTGCAGAGCCTAATGACCTGGATGGTGGCTCGGGGCAAGAGGCAGCCGGCGAGACAGAGGCCAGGACCCAGGTGTCCTCCCAGAGGACGGGGGTCACTCGGGGAGAAAACAATGGCTGTGCAGGGAGGATGCCACTCTCCTTGGCCCAGGCCCCTTCCTGCAAACCGGGGCCTGGGCCCTTCCCCCCGGGACAGGCCCTGGGGGCAGTGGGCAAGTCTGTACCAGCCACTTCACCTCGGAAGCCTCAGGCTCCCCACCTGCAGGATGGGGGCGGAGACCACAGCCCTCCACAGAGACTGGTCTCAGGGCCCAGAGTCCCCGCAGGTCAAGTACATGGGCTCTGGGCTCCTGCCACCCCCACCTTCAGGGGGTCTTTGGACACGCTTGCATTATTCAATTTCTCTGTGCCTCAGTTTCCCTTCTCTGAATCGGTGCTCAGGCCAGCGTCCAGCATGGAGGAACCGTGGCAGCCGGGCAGGAAGAACTTCAGCACATGGGGCCACCTGCTCGTGTTTCTTTTATAACCAAAAAACACAATCAGGGGAGGGTGTGGGGAAGGCCGGTCAGGAGGATGAAAACCGGAAGGAGGCCGGGGGCAGGGGGATGGAGGGTCGAGGCCCAAACCGTCCCAGCCTGCCCAGGCCGCAGCTGTGGGGGCAGCCAGGCGGGCCCCAGGGCCTCGGAGGCCACTTCACCCCAGCCAGAGGCACAGAGCCTGCACTTCTGCTCCCAACCTCGAGTGGTCGGACTCCCATCTGCCACCTACCTCTCTGTGACTCAGTCTTCTGTTTGTTAGCAGATGGACGCGGGGCTTGGGCCCTTCCTGCACAGTGCGGGTCTGTGTGAATGGACAGGGGCAGGTAACTGCCCCCACGCCTGACCCAGGGCCGGAGGTC
>NW_022594216.1:0-1446 GCF_004348235.1 Phoca vitulina
AAATTTCTATCTGAAGTTTCTAAATCTGAAATCTATTTAGTCTGGGTGTCAGGAGCTTGTTCAGAATTTAGGGTCACAGTAACTGCCTACCAACGGCATTCTGATCCTAGAGCCTCCCAGTCACCCAGAAGCTGTTATTTTTTTCTTGGTTCAAACATGCCCTCTGCATAGAAGGGTGAGCTGGTGCCAAATTTGGGATGATTTCATAATGGTAGAGGTGTGAAACCAAATATTGTGGAAATGTTCATAGAAAACGAAAAAGGAGACAAATAATTTGTCGACTCCTGATTCTTCCACAACAACAAAGACCAAGTTCCCAATAGAATCTGATAATGTTCCCTAGGAAGGACTATGGTACTCATTACCAGTACCAAAAGAGGGCCCCCTCCCCTGGCTTAAATTAAGAATCACAGGAGGATACTTCCTATTTTGTTGTCAGAAATAAAATTTTATTATTTGGATGTTCCAGTGTACAATATGTGGAGGGCATTGCCAACATTTTCCACTCTCCCCAAATCCTCATCAACACACGGATACAATGCAGACAATATTGTAATGCACTGCTCATTGGAATACCAAGAACAAGGAGGGCTATTAGAAGTAATAAAAATATATCTACTATTAAACTCAGAAAAAGCACTCTTTATGGGCACTTAATGAGGATCCTGTCCATAAGGTCTAACATCTCATCATATGGAATCCACCCATAAAAATCATCAATAACAATACCCCGAAAACCACAGTAACCACCCCTCCATTTACATTTCGGCTTGTAATACACACTCCAACAGCTAGAGACACACTTCTCAGCAGCAGAACAGGACTTGCCCATTCCCAGGGAACCAACTGTTACAGGGACGTAAAAAAATCCCACTCCTTGGAAATCCCAGCCGTTAGGACAAAATCACAGAAACCACACCCACAACTTAATAAAGGACAGACATCTCGTTAGCCGGATGCTGCAGATCACCACCACTCTCACGAAGTAACTCCACAGTGGACTCCAGATCTGTCCTCTTCCCAGGATTACAAGGTGCGCCACATTCTTCCAATACGCCACCCTTAGAACAAAACCTTTAACGGTCCTCGTCAGTCCTGTGTGCAGGCTCACGGTGAGCCCTGCGAAAGCCAGACACCTTCTTGAGAGCACTCAGCCTCTTGCGCCTATCCTAGCAGATGGAGGGTGCCGCTCTCCCCGACTTCTGTACAAACTGGAAAATACTTTGAACAAGTCTTGTCATACTCCATACAGAAGGCATATTCTTCATCTGCAAAATTATTGACGATGAAACACCACGGATTCCTCGCACCTTCTTGAACCTAGGTAAATTGGAGATACAGGTTGGCCAGAGCTATTATCCCCGATCCCCATACCCCCCGCACACACACACCCTTACCTTGTGCATTCCAGACCAGTTTCCGTCAACTTTGCTCATTCTCAGCCAT
>NW_022594217.1:0-1445 GCF_004348235.1 Phoca vitulina
TAAATGATTATTCCTTTAAGTATCTGGGGGCTTTTTTTTTTTTTTTTTCTGGAATGCGGATTAAGTTTGCTTGGAAATAGTCTGATTCTCTTGAGGGTTGTTTTTAAGCTTTGTTGGGTGGATGTGGAACAATCTCTCATCTGGGGTTAAACCCTCCCAGGACTCTCACCCTGTATTAGGAAATCTTGCCTTACTGTCTTATGGAAACTTGAACTATGTCTGGCCCTGTATGAACTTCAGGGATTGTCCCACCTGCTTCTGCCGGTGATTCTCTCCTGATCTTGGCAGTTTCCTTCTACACATGAACTGATTAGCATCAGCTCAGCACTTGAAGGGAATCCTTTGCAGACCTCTGTACTCTCCTCTCTTCCTGTCTCTCTGTAGATCTTTCCTCTGTATACTCCGCCCTCAACACACACAAATTATGGCTCCCTGGGCCTCCCTCATCTTTCCTCAGATAAGAGAAGTCATCGGGCTCTGCTTGGTCTCCCCATCCCCAGGCTGTGGACGGGAAATTCTCCAGAGAGTAAGCTGGGGCAGTCACAGATCTTACCTCATTTAGGTCCCTTTTCTCTGGGATCATAGTAACGTTATCTCTTGTCTAATGCCTGAAAACCATTGTCGCATGTGTATTGGTTGTGTTTTTTCTCTCTTAGCTGTGGGAGGGTAAATCTAGTTTCTTTTATTTCATCGTGGCCAGAAGCTGAGGTCACATCCTACAGATATTTGACTCGATCTCAAACATATAGCCTCTCAGTGACTTGCATAACGTGTATTCTCTATGAGAGAAGAAACATAATTAAAACCTTTTTTTAAAGATTTTATTTATTT
This sequence comes from Phoca vitulina, assembly GCF_004348235.1. NCBI lineage: Eukaryota > Metazoa > Chordata > Mammalia > Carnivora > Phocidae > Phoca > Phoca vitulina. The sequence continues at coordinate 832 of NW_022594217.1, forward strand.
ATTTGACAGAGAGAGACACAGCGAGAGAGGGAACACAAGCAGGGGGAGTGGGAGAGGGAGAAGCGGGCTTCCCGCGGAGCAGGGAGCCCGACGCGGGGCTCGATCCCAGGACCATGGGATCATGACCTGAGCCGAAGACAGACGCTTAACGACTGAGCCACCCAGGTGCCCCTAAAACATTTTAATTATAGAGAAATATACTAGGACTCAGGATATCTGAGTTCATAACTTCATTCTTCATCAAATCATAGTGTCATTTTTCAGGCAGTCAATTTCCTGAAGAGAGATTGGACCAGATCAAAGATTCCTAGTATTTTAGCCAAAAAGTTCACTGTATTACTATTTTCAATTTGGTTACAATAAATATCTTGCTGGCACCTCTGAGAAGCAGGTCCAGCCCTCTTACAATGTCATTAGCATGCTGTCAGAGGGCTCGTGGCCATGACATCATCGGTGTTGATTCGCTGAGTTGACCAATTCTAGCTGAATGCAAAGAAATAGCAACTTAGACCACTTATGCCATCTTATTCTGAGGAATAGTCTATTTGCATTAAGTATAAACCTTTATGAGCCCTGTGTGAAATCTTAAATATCATTCCTACTTGTGCAAAGAT